>NW_028301563.1:2540000-2640000 GCF_042242905.1 Orbicella faveolata
CTAGCGGAATTCTGAGTCTTAAAGTGCAAGAAAGGAACATAAATGCAATGGGCAATGTGTCGAGCAACATGTTTCGCCAACATTTCCTACCGTTGCGAGACAAGTTCAGAGGTTGCTTTGTGTAACACCCCCTGAAATGTCTCGCAAAGTCGGGTTGCAGCAAGTGTTCAAAAAGTAGAATCATGTTCTAAATCTCGCCACCATTACTGCAAAGAAAGCGACGCAAAGCATTTTTATATCACGGCTGTTACACTATATAACACTCGAGCATCGGGGCCTTAGCACTTACGAAGCTCTAAAATTCTGGAAGTATTTTTAAAACAATTTAACATTCTTCATTGGTGGGTGCCAGATATCGTCAGATAATCTGCCGACTGTATTATTATCACGATTCCAAATTCAATTTAAACACAACAATAATGATCGTAATAAGTCAGTTTCTCGCAGATCGCTCGTTTATTTTATTTGTCATTAGTTAGAGTAGTTTTCAATCGAGTGTCGTAAAATCAAAACCAAACTAATTGCTTACCATGCAATCTCAAACCGAGGTAAAATCAATAATTGCCTAATTACTTTCGACACTCAATTGAAAACCGCTCTATTCTTTGAATGTTGTTTTATTACTTGGTGATTAAGCAGTTATTTGACTGTTTATTTGCCTTCGGAATCGACAAATCAATGGGTGTTTGCGACTAACAAACCGCAACGTTTTCCTCAAATTTGTTTAATAATCGCTTAAACAGAAAATAAAGTTCAAAGCAGTTCAAATTATCAAACCTATTACTCACCTTCTTCACCTCAGCCAGGTCTGCACGTAGTTGAGACAATTCTGCATCTTTCTTGGCAGTGTTAACTTTAAGTTCATTAATTTGGCGAACATAATCTTCCTCTTCATCTGCAATTAAGAACGATAAGCTTCTTTTTTCAAGTCACTACGATGAACTACTAAGGTTAGTTTTCTCTTGTATTTTGAAAGGAGCTTGTATAATATAATTACTCTAAAATATCGAGCGATAAATTCTTTGATAATCTTTAATCTTTTTGTATGCTCCGGCAAAACATTAAGTAGCGTATAACCCAAATCGGGCGTGTAACTGTTATTGAATGGTAGGTACCATACCAGTGAACATTCCGAACCAGAAATTATTAATTTAAATATTGATTTGGTTACTGGGCAGTTAGAGCTTAAAAATAACACGAATTTTAGTCTCATTGGTAGCTGTTCGCTGTATGCGTATGCGAAGAAAGAGACCATAAATTTGACAAAAGATTTTTTAACGTCCACAGCGGGAGAACGTTAGGGTGATCAGTTAAGGAATTCCAGCTGACGTTGAGAGTATCAGCCTTCCGTCAGGTCTACACACGTACCTTGCATTTCATCTATGATGGCTTTGAGTCTGTCGGATTCAGCAAAGTATTTTTCAAGCGTCGCTTTCGTCTTTTTCTTAGCTGCCTCGCATTCTTTTCGCAATGATTCCATTTCATTCACATCCGTTGTATTCGTGGAGTTCTGCACATGACAACAACAAAAAATAGGTATACAATGGGTACTTGTGTGGGACAGATTATATTGCCTTTAACTCCATAAGGTTAGAATGTCATTGGTTAATGGGTATATGTGTCCAAGTGGTGCACGTAAATTGCAATTTAAGGAAACATCAAAGTATAAAAGGAATGGATAACGTGATCACTATAACACTTGAATGTTGGAAAGTGGTCCCCGCTCGTCCGTTCGCTCATGAGAGTGTCAAAAGTGTTTAAGTGCTCGGCAAGTGCTAATCATCAATCAATTATCCGTTTGGCGAGTACCATATTCATATCTAGATAGTTATCAAAATTACCATTATCTACATTTCGCCGAAAAATTCTGTAAACAAAAACTTGTTTTACAAATTCATTTCCGAGATGACCAATAAATTTCGTGATAAGATACATTTTTGTGCTTCGTAAATATGGACAAATAAGGTTTCCTTCCACGCACACTTATACAAAAGTGACACTACTGGTCTCAAAAGTTGAGTCACGGTGTTCATGGCGCCCAAAAAGAACTGAGGTGTATGCTTTCAAAGTAAGGAATGTGATGAGGATTAATCGATAAAAGCTGTTTCGAAGTTTGCTTGGTTGTTTTTTTTCTCAGAAAAAAAAAAAACGTTCGGCAGTTTACCACGTGTTAGTTTGTTAAGCGACGAGCTATGCTTATGCAGCGTTCTGTGTTCTCCACAACACAAACCTTTTCGCTCGCGGAGCAATTTAATTACTTTTAAATGTGTGATCTAATTAACGAGAATCAAATACCTGTTTTTCCAGTTGGGCAAGCCTGGACACAGTGTTGTCCAGTTCGTACTCGGCCTTGGCCAATTTCAGCTGGTAGTGCTCGACGCTTTCCTTGTAGTCCGCACAGCTCTTAGTAGCAGCCACCAGTTTAGTCTCCAAGTTCTTGATTTTTTCGTCCTTCTCTGAATAGTAATCTTCACTCTCTTTGACTTTTAAGGCACTGATTTCACGCAACTGCTCTTTTAGTAGAGTTTTCTCTTCCTCGAACTGCTCAGCGAATTGAACCATTTCTTCTTTCCACCTTTTCCTTTCTTCCTCAATAATGAAGGTTTTCGATTGGGCAAGACTTTCCAGTTTGTCATTCTCCTCTGTAAGCCTTATGCCCTCTCTTTCTAATTGTACATTCGTTGCTTTTACTTTCTCCAATTCCTCACAGAGGCCAGCGACTCGAGCCATTTCTTCTTCCAATCTCTTCCTTTCTTCCTCAAGAGCGACTGTTTGGGATTGAGCAAGACTTTCTAATTGACTCTTCTCTTCTGCCAGCTTCCACACTTGATTTTCTAATTGCGCGTTCTTATCCTTCTCTTTTTCTATTTCCTGGCGCAGAACATTTTCCG
Source organism: Orbicella faveolata (assembly GCF_042242905.1). NCBI lineage: Eukaryota > Metazoa > Cnidaria > Anthozoa > Scleractinia > Merulinidae > Orbicella > Orbicella faveolata. Next base: position 2,542,892 of record NW_028301563.1, read on the forward strand.
AATGAACAACAGCTGAAATTTTGGCTTCCATTTCTTCCTTGGAGACGTTGCCCTGTTGATCCCCGAGAACACGTCGAATTTCCTCTTCAATGGCGTCCTTGCTTTTCTGCAAACGCAAGACTTTATCTTCCAGTTCGACCACAAGCTCTTTTTCGTTTAAAACTGATTTGTGAAGCTCATCTATTTGTTCATTCGAAGCGGCATTTAGCCTCTCAAAGGACGTCTGCAACTCGTGAAGTTTTACCTCCAATGCTTCCTTTTCTTCAAGGGCCTTCTTTACACGATCATTGAGGCCTTCCTTTTCAGCGACCACCTTATCCAAGCTATTTTTAGTAAATTCAAGCTCGGTTTCCACTTCAAGAAGCTTGTGCTCCATTTCTTGAAGGTCGCTTTCCAACTTTTCATTCTTTGAACTAAGTTCCTGACTTTGCGTCCTACTTTCCACATTACTCGATTCAATTTTTTCGTTCATCGAGATTAATTCTGATTCCTGCTGCTGTATTATTTCTTTGAGTTCCATTATCTTAGCATCGGCTTCTTCGCGACCGTTTCTCGCCTCCTGAAGATTTTTGTTCACGTCGCTTAGCTCGCTCTCTAGTTCACGTAACCGCTCTTCATTTTGTCGGAACTTTTCCACCATTTCAAGTTGTTTGAACTCGTTTTCCTGTAAGTTGGAACGCACCTCTGCAATTTCAATGTCTTTTTCGTCCACCAGGAACGTCATGTGTTCCAGCTCTTCGTGTTTTACGCGAATCGTTGTGTTAAGTTGCTCTAGGGCAGACTCCTAAAACAATGAACAGACATCAAAAAAATCAGACAGCCAGTCAGTCAGTCGAAGGAAAAAGAGCTATAATAAGTTACTCTGGTATATTTCATTCACGACCGAGTGACAACGTAAGAAGATTGCAAACATGATATCGGGTTTCGAAGAGCGTAAATGGTGAACCCCTAACTCAAAGCTTTCCTGAAAGGTTTGATGAAACAGGCTCACCAAAAGAGGGTGGTTTTCATTTTTTTTAAAATCAGAACTTTTGATTTCAACTCACCTGTAATTGCTGCTCCTGACCACGTTCTCTTTCAATTTTGAGTTCCTCTTCGATCTCCCATAATTTCTGCTCCAAATGATCAATTTTATTGTCTTTTTTCTCGATCGAGCATTGATGTTTCTTATTCTCCTCCGACAACTTATCGACGTGAGCCTTCAGCTGCGTCACCTCAATCGAGATTTCGCTCAATTTCTTGGTCTTCTCGTCCAAAAGCTGCTTAGCCTGCTGCACTTGCTGTTTGAGGTTGTCACGTTCTTCCATCAAGGCTCCATTACGAATGTCTGCGCCCTTGAGCTGACGGTTCTCATTTTCCAACTCTTTCACTCGTCTCTCAGCCTTATCGCATTTCTGTTTGGTGAGGTCTACGCTGAACTCCATCTGCTTCATCTTCTGCATGGCCTTGTCGTCACCCAGCTGCGTTACAGCGCGGGTGATGTGTGAGCTGTGTAGGTTTTCCATGTCACGCATCTCTTGTCTAGTTTCCTCCACTTTCTTATTGGCCACCTCAAGCCGGTGCTCCAGAAGGTCTTTCTCGCTCTTCAAGAGAGTGCACTGGGATTCTAACTCAGAAACCTGAAAATAAAGAGGGCAAGATATCAGGCGTGGTACCGGAACTTGTATTTTGACATACTGATGGAGGTGTTTCAAACTTTCTAGGTTGTGTACAAGCTGGTTACTGTATAAGCTTGTTATAACAGTTAATTTTTAAGCCGGTGAACTAGACCCTAGTGTGTAACCATTCAAATGAAAGGTTTTGAACGGTTCGTTCATGTGGTACTGTTTATTATGCTGTACTATGTGATTCTAACTTTTACGTCTGCGGATGAAGCCCTAGTGTATGACCATTAAGCAGTACTTTCATGTGGTACTGCTTAATATGCTGTAAAAGGTGGTTCTAACGTTTAAGTATGTGGATGAAACCCTAGTGTGTGACCATTGAAATGAAAGCACATGAAAGCTCTTGAGCAACTCTTCCATGCGATTTGTTTGATCTGAGTGAAACCAGAAATCAGAAGAATAGAGCTTATACCTTTTTCTCTGCTTCGCCCAGGTCTCTCTCAAGTTCTTGGCGCTGGTGGGCCTGGACGCAGATTGTTTCTCGTCTCTCCGCCTTCATCTTGTCAATCACCCTTTGCTGATCCATTCCTCGGTTCGTATCTCTTAACAGAGAGTCTTTGAGGTGCTGCAACTCTTCGGCTAGAGAGGATTGTTCTTTTCTGCAGATAATAAATATATATAATGAACGGCGAATGGCCCTTTATAATGTAAAAACCATTGGTCTCGCAAAATTTTCGTCCAATTTTAAGGGTCTGGCGGTCTCTGTTTTTGTTTAGCGGTTATCTGCGTCTCGCAGTCTCGATTTTTTCAAGGCTAAGAAAGTCTTGAAATACTGATTTGTTCGCTTTTTTTTTTTTTTAATTTATATATATAAGCTTAAATAACGTCTGAACGTCTAAGAACCTGAACTTACCGGCTCGCATTTATAACACTTTGAAGTCTCAGTCTCGCAATTGAAGAAGTCAAAATGTCTCAGTGGGCTCGCAATGCTCGGGCTTTGCGAAGGTGCGATAAATCTCGCCTTATGGCAAAGTCTCGTATTTACCCTTTTTCAGCCCTTATAAAACCGCATGGTCTAGGAATAAAATAAGAACCCATTCCATCTAACAGGGGAAAGACTGTGAGAGGAAGAGGTGTCCTTTCGCAATTGAAATTGCGGTTATTTCAACTTTCCATGTTCTGTTACAAACAGTGTTCAGTTAGCTATGCGGTCTTATGACAAAGTCTGTGAGCCGGAGTAACCCGTGTGCTTTCCCACATAAAAGTTACTCGTCGTAAAGGAGAGTGGAGTTAAAGGTGGACTATAAAAATTAACATAATAAAATAAAAATAACATGTGTACGCGCAAACGCTGCAGCTCTTACCTTAGCGTTTCATTTGATTTCTTCTCTTCCGCAAGTTCTTTAACAAGCTCGTCGCGTTGTTTCTTTGCCTTTTGTAGTTCCACTTCAAACGAAACGTTTCCAGACGTGTCTTTTGATCGACACTTATTTGATTTGTATTCGATAAGGTCCTGGACAAGTTTCTCGCACGTTTCTCTCTCCTCCTGTAGTTGTTCTTTCGACATATCACAGGCTTGTTTGGACTCGACCAGCTGCGACTCTAAAACCTTAATTCTCACTTGCAGTTCTTCCACTTCTCTTTTCGTGTTATTTGCTTCATTGTCGAAAACTTCGTTTCTTTTACTCAGTGTTTCCAACGAGCTCTTAAGAGAATTACATTCTTCGGTGATAGCCTGAGCACGTTCTTTTTCTGCAGCGAGCAGAGACGCGAGGTTGTCGCGTCCAGTTTGTTCATCTATTGTCGTTTTATCGTTCATCTCTCGAGAAGAGTGATCATTTGTTTCTAGTGCGCGGTTAAGTTCATTTTGAAGGTCCTCGGTCTGTAGAAACAAACAAACGGTAGCAATTGAAAGTCATGTAAAAATAGATACAATGTACGGCAAGACAGGATTGCAATACTTACAATATTACGTGCTTCACATATTAGAGACTTTAAAAGTAGATCCAAGTTCCCGCGAACGGAGAACCGTTAGGGGTCACGTGACCAGTACCAGAGGTCACGACTCACGTTTTCAACACAAAGAGGTAGGTTTTCACGCGCATTTAAGTCATTTACCTTAAGTATTATTGCCTTGATTTTTATTTTATACCACATACACTTCTGAAACCGAATAAGCAATTACCAAGCCTTATATTGTTGTTCGTGGAAAAACAAGGAAATCCAATATCGCAGCTGCTGAAGTTAAATGTGTGCTAGAAAGCAAAATTTTGTTTTTCAAAGTTGGCGTTATTTTGTCAATTTCCAATGCATTGACAGGATGATTGGTATTATTAACTCCTAGAGCCAAACGGCTAACCTCAAACTGCAGAGGTTCGACTGACATTTCGTGACATGTTAAAGAGCCGTTGAGACTGTAAGTGAAAGCAGTGCGTTACCTTTTGCTCGTATGCCGTCACTGCTGCCGCTCCCTGTTCCAACTCATTTTCAAGCTCAAATATGCGATCCTTGTACCGTTTAACTTTCTGCTGAATCTCTAAAAGATCCTTCTGCAAGTCAGCATTCTAGAGAAATAAAAAAGAAGAAACATGCAGAGTGTTTAAGGCTTGTTTCAGCATCAGAAATCATATAAACACGGCAAATTGTGAGCATGATCAGAACGTGATGTTTTCGGTTAGTATTTATACAAGCTCTATAAATTCCACTTTCGATTTGGCAGTGAAAATCATCTTTTACTCAACACAAACAAACAGACAAACAAAAAAACCAAACAAAAAAAGAAACAGACAACGAAGCCAACCAGTCATCGAACTTCTAGTAAATTGAACACTAATGTTCTGAAGTGTGCCTGTAGATTGCACAAAATCTACAGGCAGATCAGGGTTTCCAAAGTATTGGAACCCAGGTCCTCCAAAACAGAAAATGAGAAACTGGTAACTGCCACAAAAATGTCAATCATAACTGACCGCGATACACGTCCAGTTGCATGTCTCACTTTCAAAATGAGGCTCTTCCTTTGTAAATGGGGTAACCCGGTGCCTCAAATTCACGCAAATAGATCATTTTGAGTCCACCCCCAATAGTTTTGAAATAAATACCACTGGAAATGGGCTTTATTTTTACTATAACTTACGTCAGTGATGGATTCAGATAAATCATTTTTGATCTCATCTCTCTCCTTCTTGACCCTGAAGAGAATATTATTAACATTTATTTATTTTAAGTCTTCAGCAAACACAACAAATATTACCGTTTAGGCTGTCTTTGTCGAAACTGAATTTGTACCTTGTAGCACATCGTTTTAAGTTTGGCTCCTGATTCATTTCTAAGTTTGGAAAGTTTATCAAATAAGAATCTCCCCATCGTGAGGCAAGCCCCCTTTGTTCTTTGTCCCCGTTAGTTCCATTCAATCAAGAGCCAAAGAACCAAAGAATTACTGAGCAGTATTGTAACGTGATGAAATAAAAGGACAAAGCCAAACTAGGGTAAAAACTGTTGCTTATTAGGAGAAGGTAGGGTGATCGAGTGGTAGAGCGCCCGACTTGCAATCCGGAGGTCTCGGGTTCAAGTTCCGCTCTCACCATAAGTCAACTGGTCTGCCTCTTCCCAGTTGGGATTTTGAACCATGTTACATGTATGTTCATTTACTTTTTTGATCCCCCCCCCCTCCCCCACCTTCGCTGGGGGAGCGGTCAATTGAAATATATTCTATCTTTATTTTATTGTTGCATGCTTCATGGCTGTCTCTACTGCCGGACCGCAGAACTCTCTCGAGGCCTTTATATCCGACAAATCTTTGATACAGTACTTAGCAGCTAGTTTGTTTATTTAATTTAGGAGGCAAACAATATTCTACTCCACTGACCTTTCTAGAGTCTGTTCACATTCTTTCTTCTCATTGATCATTCTTTCAAGCTGCAATTCCAGGTCAGACTGCAAGACACACAACACCGTCATTTTTACACCTCCTTTTCAGAATGAGCTTTTTCCACCAAAATCCAAAACTGTCGATAAAAAGTCTCAAGGGGAGTGAGCGTCAATTTTCTCTCCGCGAACGATGGGAATATAGAAATCGCACAACTTGTTGCTGAATATTACAAGCAAGTTTTAATCAAACACCCATTACCAACGTTAAAATATAACTATCTGACTTCGATAGCTAGAACACAAAAATCTCCCTGGTCAGACATACAAAAATGTCTCTACTTTTTCTGCCATGAAAAAATTGACCCTTAAGCCTTCTTCACGACGTGTGGCTTAACTTTTCTCAATTCCTTCACTTTTGATTTTTACGAATGGACTGGACTGGCTGGAGGGCGAGAAATCTATGCATGAGAAACGAACAAAACAATGAAAACAGTAAAGCTTACCACTTTTGCATCTACTTCTCGTTTTTGTTGGATCACGTCTTTTTGTTCAAATTCACACGAGGCAGTCTGGAGCAGTTCCTTCACATGCTCCAGTTCTTTCGTCAACTGTGTTATCTTGGTTTCTTGTTCTGTTTTAAATTCTTCTGAACTCGCTTCGTAATTTTCCTTGCTTTGAACAAGTTCTGCTTTTAAGTGGTCCACGTTTTCTTCCAACTGCAACTTTTGTTCGATTACTTGTGTCAACATTTGTTCCTGCTCGTCCACATGAGATAACCTTTCCTCCAATTGTTTCACTTGAATCTCAAGTTCCTTCGTTCTTTCTGAATCTTCATCGCTTGGACAGGACAATCTTCCCTCAAATCGACGCTTCTCTTCCATCGCGGAAGCAAGTTCATCTTGAAGACGTGTCACATCGCTTTCAAGGCTAGCGTACTTTTCTCTCCATGTTTCCAGATTTTCTTCTAACCGTTCCTTTTCTCGTGTACGTTCCTCCAGAACCATCTGCAGAGAATCAACTTCCAGTTTCTTGTTTTCTTCCAGCTGTAACTTCTCTTCGATTACCTGAGTCATCATTCGCTCCTGCTCGTCCACACTGGACAACCTTTCTTCCAGCTGCTTCACTTGAACCTCAAGTTCCTTTGTTCTCACCGTGCCTTCACTTGCAACAGAAAATCTTTCCTCAAATCGACGCTTCTCTTCCAAAGCGGACTCAAGCTCATTTTGAAGACGTGTCACATCGCTTTCAAGACTAGCGTACTTTTCTCTCCATGTTTCCAGATTTTCTTTTAACCGTTCCTTTTCTCGTCTCCCTTCCTCCGCAACCATCTGCAGAGATTCAACTTCCAATTTCTTGTTTTCTTCTAGCTGTAACTTCTCTTCGATTACCTGAGTCATCATTCGCTCCTGCTCGTCGGCACTGGACAACCTTTCCTCCAGCTGCTTCATTTGAGTCTCAAGTTCCTTTGTTCTCACCGCGCTTTCTTCACTCGCAACAGACAATCTTTCCTCGAATTTACGCTTCTCTTCCACAGCGAAAATAAGTTCATTTTGAAGCCGTGTCACATCGCTTTCAAGGCTAGCGTACTTTTGTCTCCATGTTTCCAGATTTTCTTCTAATCGTTCCTTTTCTTGTGTTCTTTCCTCCAGAACCATCTGTAAAGAATCGACTTCCAATTTTTTGTTTTCTTCCAGCTGCAACTTCTCCTCGATAACCAGTGTCATCATTCGTTCCTGCTCGTTCACATTGGATGATCTTTCCTTCAACTCTCTCACTTGAATCTCAAGTTCCTTTGCCCTCAACGAGCCTTCTTCAGTTGCTACAGTCAGTCTTTCCTCGAATTGACGTTTGTCTTCCACAGCGGACACAAGCTCAGTTTGGAGTCGCGCTACATCGCTTTCAAGACTAGCGTACCTCTCTCTCCAAGAATCAAGGTTTTCTTCCAGTCTCGCCTTCTCTCGTTCACTTTCCTCGAGCTTCATCTGTAGCGAGCCCAATTCTATTTTAGCAGCAGTGTCGAGTGCTCCTGTATTCTCCAGTCCTTCGACCCTGGCTGCGAGAGCCTGTTTTTCGGCCTGCACACTTTCAAACTCAGCCTGCAGCTCGGACAAATATTCGTTGGACAGTGTGCGCTCATCCTCAAGTGACTGAATTTCGCCTTCCAGTTCTGTGTTTAAAATTAAGCACAAAACGTCAGTTGAGGTTCAACGTAGAGCCAGGTTAGAAAGATTTTTCAGACAGCAGTCAGCCGCAAAAACGTAGTCACTACGCGTACAGTGAGATATTAGGCGAGGCGAGTCATTTGGTGTTTGTCTTACCTCCCAACTCAAAAATAGAAGGAAAAAACTGCGAAAAATTATTTGCTTGTCAACAGCTGGCTAAGCAAATTTGCCGCGGTTTCAAGATGCACGGCCTGATCACGTGTGAATCGTAAGTTCAAGTTGTTGTTTTCCTAGGTAATTACTGAGTTTTTGACCCACGACACATGACACGTTCTCTTCCAATCGGAAAACATATCGTTCTTCCCACGTTGACAATTAAATTTTAACATTAATTCCAACAACCGTCCCCTCCCCCATCAAGTTATAGCCACAGCACATACTTACCCCTCCCCCACTACTTATTATCCAGGAGAGTACAAGCTACGACGTATGCGTTGTTTTATTTGAAATACTAAAAGCATGACAGAAACGACAGAAGTCAAAAATTTATTGGCAAATTAATTTACTGCTACATGTATGGTCAGACTTGTCTTTAAATCGAAGAAAACCTAAAACCAACGCAAACGTTAAACGTGGACAATGATGAGACCGAGTACGAAACGAAAACTTTTCAAATTAGCTTATTTTTTCCCAATGTAACATTTTTAACAATCTCTTGGCAAGAAGGTCTCGGGGCTGAAGGACCTTAACTAACGCGATATTCACCTTTGTTCCTCGCTTTAAGATTCTCCAAATCCTGACACTGTGTCTTCAGCACTGAAACCTGAGTCTGATGGAAATAAACAGAAAAAAAATGGAATACCATAAGTAGGGCTGCGCACTAGCAGCGCCCGGGTGGCACAGGCAACTAACTTTTGCCTTGTGGGCGGCTGGAAAAAACTTACTTTTTTTCATATGCGCTTAAGTGCTGGGCACCCAAGATTTCATGGTTAGGAATCTTTGGGCTCCTTGTAAATCGTCTTAGACCACAGCCTTGCATAAGTGTCCCTCTATGACAAGTGTCCCTACTGAAATGCCGGGGGCGAGATGGGCTAGGCCCACACCTTAGAAACTGTTTTGAGAATGGAAGGTGTAGCGGAAGAATCGCAGAAAAGAATTCATCTGCGCGATTTTCTTGCGGTAAAGATATTTTCAACTTGGAAATAAACAGTTTAGTCGGTTGCATTTATGAGAGCGTTCAGCGTTGAAACAAACAGAAACTACAAAATACCTCTAGATCGGCTTTTTCGTTTCTCAGTTCTGCTACGTATTTCAGCGTAATGTCCGAGTTCTGTATAATGAAAATAGGATCAAGTAAGTTTAATCCAAAAAATACTGTATTTCTATAATATTAACAATGGACCAATGAGTTCTTACTGACTGTTTTTTTTTTTTTATCGAAAAATGGCCGTCTGCTAGCGGCACGACCGCGAGAGGACTGAAGAGGAAGGAGAATGTGTCCTTTTTCCCATTCCTCCTCGGTTTTGTTGCTCGTGTTCTCGACTTAACGGCCGTAGCCGCGAAAAGACCGCAAAGCAAAACGACAACAACGACAAAACAAGCAAACTGAACAAAAAGAAATAAAATGGTCGAACCGTAGGAGTTGGACCTCGGCCGCTCTCGGTTGACATTTTATCCAGCAATGTATTACTTTCCTCCAACAATTCCTGTGAAATAAACGAAACACGTTATTTTCTAGGAAACAAATTGGACTGTGAAAGGTACACTTGTGTTAGAAAAGTCAGTAATGATTGGGAACAATCAACAAATTCTCGTTAAATTGGCCTGCTTACGTGATACAGATCTCGCGTTTGGGTGGCTTCGTGCAGCTCTTTCCGTAAAGTCTTAACTTCAAGTTCCAAATGAATCGACTTTTCATCCGGCTAAGGAAAAAACAACAGTTACACAAAACTAGATTCATATAAACGGTTCTCTATACAAAACAAACAAACAAAAACACAAAACAAACAAACAAAAACACAAAACAAAAAAACAAAACAAAACAAAGCAACAAAATATATTGACCCTAGCCGCTGAAAAGAGCGACCTGTTGTTGATTACAATATTGCATGGCCGCAGTAGCTGTTTTTAATGTGGGGACATGTAAACTGAAAGTGATTATTTTTCGTGAAGGACTTGGTCCACGGAGAAAACTATGGCAAACTGAACAACAAGGAACTGAAACCATTGCCAATAAAGGAGCCCCACATTTTGACTTTTTCCTTCACTTTCTTATCGTCTGGAATCCAGATCTCACTCTTTTATGTGGATCTTGGCACAAGTTAACTTTCATCCCGTCAGCTGCACTATGACCATATAACCTGTGCTGGGTTGTTCCAAGCCCGATTAAGCTAAAACAGGATCAGCGAGAATTTACACAAACATAAACAGTGAAAAACATTTTATACAAGAAAAATTAGCGTTAACTGGCTTTCGAACAAACCGGCCCTAGAGGTTATTTCAAAAATAGCGCCCAGTTAGTGGTAATTTTAGATAAATATGGCGGTAAAACAAATAAAAATCTGTACCTCTGTCTGCATTTCTTTATCCTCTTGTGCCGTGTCGATTATTGGAGACAAACACCTTCAGATGTAGATCAGAAAACAGTTTTAAAGTGAAAGATAGAAGAAATAATAAGAAACGTGGTGAAGCAGATAACGAGCCGATAGAGCAGGTAACACTTACTGATAACAAGTCTCTCTACTATTACGGCGAACAAGACAAAGACGTAAACTATCCTTTCTCGGTGACTGTATTATCTTTTGTTATCATGCTATCTTTTGGCTCGGCGCGGTGGCCTCATAGTTAGTGCGCTCGACTCTGGAGCGAGCGGTCCGGGTTCGAGCCCTGGCCGGGGACTCTGTGTTGTGTTCTTGCGCAAGACACTTAACTCTGACAATGCCTCTCTCCACTCAGGAGTACAAATGGGTACCGGCGAATTGTTGGGGAAACCTAACAAACTGCGGGGGAGTGACCTGCGATGAACTAGCATTCCGTCCAGGGGGAAACCGGGAGCTATGGGCCAGTCGGCTCCAAGGCTTCACAATTTCTATCTTTTGGCTGGTAATCGAGCCTACGTTTGACCTTTGAGGATGGAAACCTTTTTTCCCCAGATTTCTTTTCTCTTTTCCTCCACTACTCTCTTGCCTCCGGGAAGAGTGACCTGGCAAGGCATAGCAGACACAAACCTCTTTGCTCGCGGACTTGCAAAGCCCACTTTTCTTCGGCCATCCTCAGAATTCTTTCGCTCTTCTTCTTCGTCCAGAGTTGATAGGAACGCATCTCTGGACATCTCATCAAACTCGCTTTCCTCACTGCTTGGGCTCGATGAGATTCGTGCCAGACGAACTTGCACCGAGTTTGCTGCAAGAGCAGCAGCTGAAGCGAGCGGAGCATTTGCAAGAAGAGCCCCTGGACACCAGGTCTCACGCCTCTGTCCGTGGGAGAGAAGAAAAAGGAAGTGTTAGTGGCCTGAAAACCATACTGTAACTCGTACGTGCAATGCAGCTCTTTCTTTTCCAACTCAGACCAGACTCTACCCTGGGTACCAGAGGTAATACTTCGTTCCGCTTCGGAAGACATGACCGACACGGGAAACCGCGCAAGAAAAACCTCTGGCACCCAGGGTAGCCAGACTCGATTCAGCGGTAGAAATCGTCTATGTAACTAATTATATCGGGATTTCACTACAATAGATTTCTGAGGTAGAAAAACACTTAATGGGTCCATAATAAACCAAAAAAAGAAAAGAAACTAAAGTTTCAAAGATACAGAACACAATCGACGAACGTGAAAACCTTTAGACCAAATGTTTAACGATGTTCCAAACCATCGGAAAATGAAAGGAAAAAAAAAAACAACAACAACCAACCTTGGCCATTCTTGCTTTGCTCGGTTTAATGCCAGTCTCTCGCCCGGCTGAACAAATCATATCGCACAGCTTTTTGATTTTCTCCTTCTGTTCGCTCTACAGAGAAAGATGAAAAACAAACATGTACCTACACCTAGCAAGCTCTCAGGAAATAACCTGCCGTAGACTGACATCCCATACAAAAGGGAAAATAGCGACACTCAAGTTACTATAAGTACACTTCAGTGCGCATTGAATGGCTGACTTGCCACAAGCCGACTTCTACTTCTAAGAGCAACGAAGTCGCTCTAAACGAGCGACGAAGGAAACGGACTTTGGGAATATCTAATTGAATGGTGAAAATTTGAGAGTATTTTTCATACTTGTTGTCTTCGTTGTTGTTCCAGCATCTCCTCCATCTGAGATGAAAAATAAACAAAAAGCAAAAACAATATATTAAATCGTGGTAATGGATTTAATGCAATAAATATGGGGACCGATAATCGGAAAAAAAATTCAGTCTGTTACAAGTTTTAACAGCTTTCAATAGCTGACTTTTTTCAAGACAATTATAATGATCTACTTTTGATAAGCTGTCTGTGTGACTTTCTTATCAAAGGATTCGTCAACTCTTACCTCGTTCACTTTCTCTTTCTCGAGTTGTAATTCCTGCATGTGAGATTTGCTGCTCATCTGAGAAAGAAAAAAAGAAAAATGCAATGTTGTTTATGGTGTAGTGGACAATGCGCTTAGTTACACCTAGCTAGTTCTCAGGCATGCCAATTAAACTGAAAGAAAGAACTACTTCAAACAAACATAACAGGCTTAAAAATCCCAACTGACAGGAGGCACATCAGTTGGCTGTTTATTAAAGCATGACCGGGAGTTGAACTAGGGTCTACCGAGAAACAACTCCAGCTAAGTGGTCAGAGCGGGACTTGAACCCGCGACCTCCAGATTCCAAGTCTGACGCGCTAACCACTTCCTGAATCTCCCTCTCCTGTGAAACAAACATGCTCTGTTCTTTTACAAAGACCTTTTTCCGCATTGGAGGGAGAGCTAAAAAGTCGACGAACCAGAGGGTGGTGGGGCATTAATTTTATTTTTGCTTTCGCTTCAATTTACGCGCGGCCAGAATTCGGAAAAGTTCTTCGTATGGGAACGCTTGCTACTCAGGCTAGAGTCTCCTTTTCCATGGGAACAGACGTCCTCTGTTACAAATAGAATTATCATATTTCGCCCATGTCATGATAAAAGCTTCTGCTACAGGTGTCGAAGAGAAGAATACAAGTACGTTCAAGTCAGCGTTACACTTACCTCGACCAGTTGTTTCTTCAGTTCACTAATTTCCTTTCGGTAACGTTTCAACAAAGTTCCATCATCAAGCACCTTAGGTGTAAAATTGAAACAACAAACATGTAGCTATATAAAGCAACAGAGAATCTTATTAATTTTTTTTCCGACAGTCTACATATTAAGGTCATAATATTCATGCACTCCAACGCAGTAATTATTTTCTTCTTGACTATTAACGTATCGGTTTAGCTCAAACTCACAGACGTTAATGCACTAACTAAAGCCAACAGTGCACACAAATTGAATTCATTTCACTTTTTGTAAACTAACTGACCCAAAGACGATAAAAATGTACGGTTTACCTCGTTAACTTCTGGGCAATTCTTGATTGTTTTGGCCCGGCTGGCAAACTGCAAGAGGGGGAATATGAACGCTCAAATTACATACCAAAAGAGAAACAAAAGAGAAACAAACAAAGAAATAAACGAAAAAAACAAAACAAAACAAAAACAACAACAACAACAAAACAAAACAAAACAAAACAACAAAAACAGAGAGGAAAGAAACAACATTCTACAGTCCGATCGATTGCTGACAAGTGAGTAGAAAAGATATCAAAATACCAGTAATATTTGTCCACGTGCAAGTTTCACGGGAATGGACAAGCATTGGTGGTAAAACAAAAACTAACCCCACCCCCCCCCCCAAAAAAAAATAAAATAAACAAACAAGCAAACAAACAACAACAACAACAAAAACTACATGTTTAACTAACTTTTTCCCCTTTGAGTTCAATCCTAAGGTTGCTTTTGTATGTGTAATATGAGTGTAGAAGTGCGAATTTTCTTTCAAAAATTGAAGCATTTGTACGCAGGAGAATGAGCAATGGACCAATACTTTCAGAAGAAAGTGCACTCCTGTCTACTCCATTTTCAAACCAGCAATCTGGGAGCATTAATGAACACGCTAGTAACTTTTACCTTTAAAGTGCTGATTGATTCTTCAATGGCTGCAGGAGTAATCGTGCATATCATTGAGGTTTTAGCATTCCCACCGAGAGATGACTGTAAGATCCTGGTTAGCTTGGAATCACGGAATGGTATAAAGCTAGCAAAGAAATAACGTTTAATCAAGAATTATTGATTAGTATCAGGTATGCAAGAATTCTGTCCTGCCGCATATGAAATTGACTAAGAGAAACTCGCCTAGAACAGTACCTGAACAACAACTAGAATTTTCTGGACAGAAACGAGATTCTGATACAGTCAGACCTCTCGTAAGAGACCAGCGAAAATTTCAAGCCTAGGTGGTCGCTAAAGAAAGCTTGGACCTTACATTTTTGGGTCAAACATTTTGCGTCATTAGCATATGGTAACGGCAGAGACTAACCAACGTCAATTTCCTTTGCTGATGCTGATGGTTTTCGTTATTCTCTTTACCTGTTTGCTTGACAATATTTTAATAAATGTAAGGAGAAATTGGGCGTGGATCAGTTTACCTTTCTCCCTCACTTAGTTTTGCAATAACTGAGCCAAGGGTCAGAAGACTCCTGTTGATGTGTCCGCCTTCTTTCAACCGTTGACCTGCGATGTGGAAGTACAGAAGTAGTAACTTGAGGTGTACTTTTTTTATTTACTTTAGTTGGCAGACGACTTGCCTGGGTCCTTGCCCACTGGGCAAGTGAGAATGAATAGTTACTTGGCAGCAGGAAAATCTACTTATCCCAGTCGACCAGACAGCGAGTTCGACAGCGAGACAGCCCTGTCGACATGCCCGGTCAAACAGCTCTGCTCAGATTCACAGATTTTCAAGGAGTCTGATAGTGACAACGACAACAAGTCAGATGCTAACTTACCAAAAGCCCCAGTTTGTGAGGCTCTCTCTGATCCCGCTAGATCTACCAAGTTCTGAAACAAAAGAAGAAAAAAGTACATTGTGAGTAATACTTAAACTAACTGAAATATTACTCTTTCCACTTACACTTTACACCACTAAGGTTATTGCTTCAAAATGGGGGCTTGAACAATTTTAATGCAGACGATTTAGGATTCGATAAAATTTGAGGCAAGAAAATGGCGCTGTTATCCGAGTCAAGGTAGATATTTTAAAGTATCAACTTGATTCGCCGTAAAAGCTTTTATAAGAGGCCGGGTGGGGTAGACCTTTTTTTTGACAGGGGTGCTAACGGGACAATTCGAGATAAAGAAAGAGGCATGCTTTACCAAATGCGCTACTCTCACAGCACCATCTATCGCATCGCGGTCTTTGCTTTCGTCCATCATTTCTCGACTCTCGATAACCTAGAAAAAAAATGTAGAAGAAAGCGCCATCAATGATAAGAAACAAGCAGAAAGAAAGGTAGGGTATCTTGGTAGTGGAAGACTTAAAGCACTGCAGATTCAAGATGAGGATATAATTTAGGGAGCAGCTCTGTTCTTCCATTAGTCTCCAAAAGAAGCGCGAAAGGAAAAAAGGCCGTGGGAAATCTGGGTGCTAGAAGACACATGTACCATCTCGCCCCAAGATTGCGCGCGAACAATTTTTTGTTGTTGTGATGCCTTGCGTTGAAATTTAGCCTCTGGTATCGAGTTGGAGTAAATGGCACCAGATAACTTACCACTCGGAAAATTGTGTGACTTCTGCTACTGCGGTCGTTCATGTTAGTTTCACCAAAGTGCCGATTTTCTAGGGAAGGAAACAAGAACAAAAAACGGTCAGAAAGTGCAAACAAGATTTTGTGAGGGCTTGATCTTTAAACAGCTTTACGCGCTATGGTAACCGCGCGCGAGGGCCGTGCTGGGATATATTGGCCAGTGGTCGTTTCTTGTACGGACCTTGCGGCGCTCGTTCTGTACTGGCACGACCCTCGGGCCAATATTCCCCAGTACGGCCCTCGCGCGCGGTTAGTTAGACTATTCTTTTTTTGCGTGTGTGCGATACTTGGTAACTCTGAAACATTAGACACAGCTTGATCATGTTTAGTGCATACATGTAATTCGTAAACACCACTACGTTATAAACAGGCCGTAGGTTCAACTGTAGTTGCAAAAAACGCCGTCTCGTCAGCCGCGCCAACAGCCGGAAGCCAGCATCAAGGATATCAACCCGTGTCAAGACTGTTCCGCGCGTTCTGGAGTCCTTGTTCGATGCAGCGCCCGTGGCTCGTGTGAAAAACTGATTACTGGTTAGGCAACCTCGGAAGTTGTCAGAATCCGAGACGCTTCATCCGCGGTTAGTTATAACTTACTCTCTCCCCGCATCATATGCTTGAACACGTCCTCGGGACAGGACACAACCTCCTCTGTAAGATCACCAACGTAAACTTGCCTCTAAAAAACAAACAACTCCTGATCAAAAATGAACTCCTGTGTCTCACTGATAGGAAAGGTGTCGTTGTCGTTGTTGTTGTTGACTTTTTTTGCGTCCACTTATGGTACAGAAACTAGACGCGCAGAGAGGCCGCACACTTACTTCAATTCGTATTTACATGTAAGAAAAGCTAGCGAAAGATAGCGACTCGCGTTTTTAATTGCATGAAAACAAACGGAAACTCTTCGAGACAAAACAAAGATTTCTGTTCCCCTGACTATTATTGGCCAAGCGAAGGCTTGATTGACTCATACCCAGTCCCTTCTCAATTCCCGCTGTCTGTCATGCTTCGCGATTCCGTTATTTCATACGAACTCCTCAAGTAGTTCTTTATTACATTGTCCTATCTGTTTCGCATTTGCTCCCTCGTAATCGACAACTCTGTGTTTTTGTGTCAGTCGCTTCTGGATTGAAATTGTCTCACCTGAGCGTTCTCATGGATCTTGAGATTCGTCTTAGATGGATTCAGCAAATCCTTAATATCCTGAAACATTGAAAGAAAGGTTTTATTTCCCATCGTATGAAAAAGGAATCTGAAACAGAAAAACTTGAATGGAATGCAGGACGATGTTTTTTCAAAGAAAAATGGGGGTGGGGATGAGGGAGCTACATGTAAATGGAGGAGGGGCAGCCTGTATGCATTTTTGAAAAAAGTTTCATTAAGAAATAAGCATAAAGTGCATAATTTCTTTCTTTGTGATATACATGTACTGCTGGCTGTTAACACAACACTTGACAAACATTAAACATAATTATCTCCCTAAGTGCTTGTACATGTACATGTAGCTAACCTGGATGTACAATAATTTCAAACAAGTACTGAATGTACATGTAGTGACAGAACTAAATGAACTAAATGAAGACGCCTGTGGTGTTAACTTACAGTATGAGGGGAAAATATAATTAAGATACTGACTTACCTCGTTATAGATTTCCATGTACGATACTCGAATCAAAAATTCTCTAGAGGGATGCTAAGGAGATAGAAAAACTAATTTCATAATCCAGAAGCTACAATTCATTTAAATTCTACATTTACCAAATAATACAGTGAAGTACATGTGATATATGCAGTAGTTCTATAATCTGGATCATGAGTACTAAAGGCATCTGCAGTCAAGAGTGGATCGATATCCTCCATTGACACCTAGGTCGACAGTGGGTCGAGAGTTGACTAATTTTCGATCAAGGGTATTATATTGATCAAGAGTATCGATCGACAGATGCCTTTAGTACACATGGCTATAATTTAACATGAAGAATAAAAAAGGATACAATAAGTGAACAATGAAGGCCTCTGAACAGCTTAAATGTATCAGTTAGTCCTGTGCTTTAGGGAAAGAGTCCCTCTCCCAAGAGCATAGCGTTGCTTGATAGAGAGAGGGCCAGACCTCCTTACTGCCTGGGCAACGTCACACCAAACGACTAGTTCTCCTATACTGCTAAAACTTTGTATAATTATTCAATTTTGTAATGTACCTTTTCAATATAATCATATATTTCGCCAACTGCCTTGGGGATAACACCTTCATTTTGCTGATCTCCCATCATGGTATATGTTTTTCCAGATGATGTCTGCCCATAGGCAAATAGAGTTCCTGCAAAAACGATGAAATTACCTCGGCAATGTATTTAAAGTCCTTGTGACTAACTGACTCAAGTACAGCCTGTCATACGCACAGTGGGTGCTGTAACAATGGATACTTGGGATAAAGTATGATGAGTGGACAAAGAGGAAAAAAGTTGTGAGGGAACTACAATATACATGTCTATGGCTTTGTTGTGTGCAGCATGTCCGTACATGTAGTACTTTCAGAACTTTCGGGCAACCAGATGACAGCCTAACCGACCTGTCTTGCTGTACATTGTTGGAATGCTCTAAGTTAAGGGGCCATGAAGATCTTAACAAAGGTTATCAGCGCTTTTACATGTAGATTCAAATGAGATGAAAGGGTCCATTCTGCTTAAAAATATTGTTGCCAACCTTGCCTTGTTCACACACCTTTTTGAGCAAAACAATATTTTGACGGCAGTCTCAACTGTAATAACAACTACATGTGTTGGTAACAAAAGATACACATTAATCTCAACACTTTTCTCTATCTGTTTTGGAAACCACAGTCATGTGACACTATCCTTACAAAGAGGAATTGAGTTACATGTAACTTATTAGTCTGAAGCACTTTAGCATGACAAACAAACCTGAAAATGTAAGCCCAAAAAATCGAACAAACAAACAGACATTTCAAACAAAAACATTACATATTCATACCAAGCCTTTGAGGCTACATTGTAGATTTCAACAAACATGGCACCTTGTCAATCACCTTAGAAGAGAGTCAGACGACCCTTCAAGGATACCAGCATACAGCACAGTGTATGTGTTAACAACGCATTACTTCATCTTACCATTAAACCCATCCATAGCAGACTGCACAGTTGGTTTTCCAAACTCATCATACACATCTTGAGTTGAATTTGAAGTGTCAAATATTCGATCTAAGTTAGGCAAATGAATATATATAAATTGCAGATGGATTGCATTATTGTCAGTAATTTATTTTCATTCAATGCCTAGCACATGTACAACATTTGACCAGTTATGAAATTACATAAAAATGTTGTCAAAAGAACAAAAATAATGTCATTAAAGCATCAAGCCTTTATACCCAAGGGTAAAGACCCTCTTCTAATTGGACACTAAAAGTAGAAATCATAAAAATATTATTCAATAGTTATCAATAAATTAAAACTAGAAATTCAGCTACAGGTATTGCAATCATATCAAACAAAAATTATTTGATTAAAAAAAGCTTAAAAATTAATTAATATATTTAGTTAGTTAGTACATAATGTACATGTATGTAGAGCAACTGTAAAATTATTACCCTAAATAAGATCTTATGTACATCCCTTTCACAGTGAACTTTTCTTCTCATCTGCATTACAATGCAATCAAACATGTAGTATATGTGAGACCAGTCTTGTTCCCAGAGCCCACATGTCTTTTGGTCAGTGCCAAGACATGGAGCTCTGGCATAATCAATTTCCAGACTCCAAGATTTTTGGAGTTCCATATCACGGCACATGCACGCCTTAGTTTAAAACATGGCAATCTCGTTCTCAGAGCACACGTGTCTTTTGGTCAGCGACCAAAAGACACGTGGGCCTTAGGAACGAGATTGATGCGAGACAATTTTGCAGGGTTGTCATTAATTTTTTAGTCACCTGTAGCCTTATTCTCCCCACCCATAGCAAATTTGTTACTTTGTGGGTGAATTCTTTAAACAACAGGGCATTTCACCCGTAGCATGAAGGGAAAATCAAGCGTCCTCAGGCGTAACAGGTGTTACAGCTTACGGCCCTTAATGACAGCCCTGTTTCGTGCACGTAGTTTCTGCCTGAAATTTCCTTAGACCCATGTTTGATTAAATTTGAATACAAATGAGAAAAGCTGACCAGAAAAAAAGCTACAATAGGCCCTTTGCACGATCCAGTCACATGGTACAAAATCACACATGCTGGGATGCAAGTTGCACAGTGGGACATCCAAAATAATGCAACTCGTACCAGTCCACCTTGACCTGCCTTTGTTTTGGAAGTCCCACCGGGCAACTTGTGTCCCAGCATGTGTGATTTTGTACCATGTGACCGGATCGTGCAAAGGGCCTATTCAGTGGCAGGCTGAATTCCCCTCCTTCTCTACCCCCCTCCCGGTTTAACTTGTGACTTATCATTTTGAAAGATGAAATGCTATAATCACTACATTGTAGGGCAGACATACTGTAAATGCATGGGACAGTTTTAAAGATGTATACTGCCTCTTAATTGATTAATGTTTACAGTAAATAAGTTGCTGTGTACATTTCTTGTCTTACCAAAAATGAACGATGAGTTTGGGACGATCTTTCCATTAGACAATTGGCTTATAGTGTTTTTTTCAACCTTCCAATTGATTGAATGATTGGAATCATTTTCCCTGAAGAAGGAAAATATAGTAACTTATTAACACAGTTAATAATATATAATGATAAGAATAATAATAATAAAAAAAATTCAATCTAGGCTAGTTAGCTAAGCTCAATTATTTGATGGCAATGTCAGCTAGAGCATTCAACTGCCGGTGCAACTGAATAGGCTTTTGGAATCCTAGTTAGCTTACAAGTGGCTTTCAAATTTGCAGAGAAATCTTGCGAATTGTGTAGTGTGTTAAAGTACATGTATATATATGGCTCATTGGTCACTAGCAGCAATCTCATATTAGATCTGAGATGGAGAACCTGTAGTTTAGGCTCCTAGAAACACATAGTTCGATATTTCTGCAGCTTTCCAGAACCGGTATTACAGTTGAGTAAAAGCTTACATACTCTGGAAAAACAAATTGAAGAAGAAACAGGACAGAACGACTCGATCAGTTTCGTATGGTGATCTCAAGCTCGTTGGACAGGATCTCTGAACTTACCTTTTTATCAACGGACGAACTCTGATTGCAACCCTTATGTTGTCTGTATTGGCCATTTCCCACGATCGCGGGTAAAAATGCTAGGGAAAAGCCAGGAATCGGAAGCTACCGGTATTCGAAAACTTGTGCTGGAGACCTGTATATAGTTTGAATTCTCTGCCTTTCATTCGTTCGCTTGTGATTGGTTGCTTTTCTCATCACCAGCTTCTCGCGTTCTTCATTCTCGTTATGGATTATTTGATTGGTTTACTGCTTGAGCCAATCAAAATATTTGTCATATCGAGTGTGGCCCCAAGGGGTCAAGGTACCTAGCTGAGCAACAAAGATGGCGGATAACGCTGAGAAGTGTAAACTGTCTAATTCGTTGTTTTATTTTGTTGGAAAACGGGAACAATTAATTTGTTACGGCATCACAATATCACTATAAGATGGCGGTAAGCATTTATATGGTTTTTTCAAAGCCTGCATCAAGCAATCATGTTATGAACTTGTCACCAAAAACAGTCCAGCATTTAATCGAGCTAGTGTCAGATGTCCTGCAGCCGGATAATATTGCATAAACTTAAGCTTAACTTAAATTATTTGCTTCCAAAGTACTCAACACTTCTGTTATGCATTATACGAGTTAAGCCGTTAAGCGTATAATAGTTTGATTTCTAAATATTTTGCTTACGTATGTTCGGGTCTACAGTTAGTCTTACACCGTCTTACACAGGATTGCATAAGCCATAATCATGTACAATGTAGTAGTGATGAAGTACGGCATATGCCATGTATGGCATATATAAGGCCCTGTGCTAATTACTTAGTCTTATTATTATTTTTTGTTTCTTGCTAGGATGAGGGAAGACTGGAAGACGAGCTTGCCTCATTTCGACGTGAGTGGCGTGAAGAGATCCAGCGGTCAGCAAATGAAAGTGGTTCATCCAGAAATTCTCCAACTACAGAGTCAACCACTCAACCAAGTCGCGGAGGATCACCGAGTCCTCTGGTGTTAGCAAGAAAGAATTCAGCTAATGCAGCACAGCAGTTGGAGGAAAAGGTAGTACCCATTAAATACATGTATGTTCATAGTGTGTACGACCATTAAATAATTGAAGGGGTGTGTGGAAAAAAGCCCTTAGTGACGCTTGATTTCATGTCAAAGTCTCCTTTATTGTACAAGAGAGCAAAAGACAATTTGCTAGGAGAATCTTGCAGTCTATCAGATGTCACTTAGGTTCTTTTATAATGCAGCCCTTCAACTGATTCATGGTGCACTAATTTGGACTCCAGATTGAGTCAGGTTAGAGTTCAAGCCCTGGTCAAGGTCATTTCATCATGGTTTTGGGCAAGACACTTCTTGTAGTGCTGCTTCGATTATAACTCTGGTGACCTACATGTAAACACACCAACTAAAAATTGTGGTACACTGTATTTCCTTCTTTTTTTTAAAAGTCCTCTTTCCAACTGTGAGCCACAAGAAACTTCAAGCCTGGAGTCTCACCAGGCTTTTAGCCAGGATTTGAACAGTGGGCGTCCAAAGTGCACTATAGAGCCTGCTCAAATGAACAACAATGGCAACCAGGGTTGTCATTAAGGGCTGTAACCTGTAACACTTGCTACAGTGCAGCGGCTGAGTATGCTTCATTTTCCCTTGATGTTATGGGTGAAATTGCCTGTTGTTGATAGAATTCACCCAGAAAGTAGCAAGTTGCCGCAGGTGTGGAGAACATTAGGCAACAGGTGACTTAAACCTTAATGAGAGCCCTGGCAACATGAATTATAATTAAAAACATTTTTCTTTAAAAAGTGACCATCCACAGGATGCCTGCAATCTGGCCAAAAGCTTGAGTCTCCCTTTTGTATTTTCATTCAGTCTAATAAATTCTTTTTGTTTTGTTTTGTTTTGTTTTGTTTTGTTTTGAATAGGCAGCGCAGTTGTTCCTGCAGGGAGTATCTGCTGAAAGGAGTGGAAATGTTTATGAAGGTAATATTTGGCCTGGAATTTAAAATACTGCTTACTGTGTGGCCCTTTCTACCTCCAGCTTCGGTTAATTCTCCTGAGCCCTTGATCCTGGTACATATAGTAATGACATGCATACATGTACTATACATTGTGCTTATTTAATATTACAATTTTCTTTTAGATCCAATACTTACTAAATCGATTACATTGTTACACATACACTGTTAAGATGACTAAGAAGGCCGATAACTCTAATCAGTCAATTGGGTTAAGTGAAGGTTCATTATTTTCTACATGTAAGTACATGTATTGGACCATTGAAGTACGTACATGTGCAGTTACCAGTCACAGCTCCTTGTCAGTTATTGTTAAGTCATGCAGCCATAGTGTAGTGTAAATCGCTCATTAACCAAGCACTTTCAGGATTGTGTATTTGTACTGTAGTAAGATTAAAAGATATACTTACAAGTACATGTAGGGGAACCCCATTAATACAACCCTGACAATTAGCGGTGATACTACATGTAAAAACAGTTAATAATACAGTGATGTAAAACATGGAACAGTATGTCCACTCGGAGATAAGCAAACCAAAATTGTTGATGTCAGGTTGAAAAGTATAATTATATACCCTGTAGTTATACTAAAGGGGTTCTTAAAATAAGAAAATGGTTGACAAAGCTTCTTTTTCAGGATGAAGAAAGATTAAGAAGCCATACTAATGAAGTGGTAATCATTTTAAGTTGTTATTAACATTTTACCTTCCTTTTCAGCCATTTATTTTTATCGACAAGCTGTCCAGCTTGTTCCAGACATTGAGTTTAGAATCAAAGATTTTGCCAATCAGAACTTAGCATCAGGTATGTGTTAAGTTTGTACAAGTAGGCTGTACGTTTGTACGGTTTGGAGATTTCAAATCCAGTGTGAAATTATTGTAATCTAATTTGGTATGTATTATTACCTGTATTTCTTTTGATTAATGCCATCTGTTTTTTACGAATACAATAAAGGAGACATTTGATGCCAAAGGAAAAATAATAAAATAATAATAATAGTAATAATGATGATGATGATGATAATTTAATAATGATCATGATCATGATAATAATAACAATAACAGTAATAATTTACAAAGTTCTATACAAATTTGCTAGGTTTGATATAGTGTTGTAAACTTACACTCAATATTCAATGTGAAACTGCATACTACACTGCATGTAATCAGACCATGATACTACGTTGTAGATTCTGGTATCATGGAGAAGTAACATTAAAGATAAGTTTTCTGTCTTCCCGTGAGATATTTTTTCCCAGAACACACTTGATTAGAGATCCACCCACCATCTACATGTATACCCTACCAAGGAGGAGTTGTATATGGGCTATGGACCTTGCAGCACTGCTTTCAAGTAGTGCATGTAATTGTTATTTTGTGCACACATTTTTGATTCCCCGTATGATTGTGTTGTAGACAACGAGGATGATGATGACAATGAGGCTGACTTACCTCAGGACCCTGACGAGTAAGGCTTATGTCACTTCTTTTTGAAATCATACATGCATTCATGTACACATGTGTGTAACTTAGTACTGACAGTCATTTTCTTTGTGAAGGTGGTCGTTTAGATTAAAGAATATTGATTAGATCACAGATAATGACATCATGGTAAGGACAAAAACGTGCCATTACATGTAGGCAAGCATGTCACTGATGATCTATTACTGAACAGATGCATAGCAACTAATCATGGAATCTACTTGGTTATTATTAGTATTACTATTAATTATTGTTATTGATTTCCATTACAAATTGCAAAATATAATTTCTCACAAGACAAGATTCTCGTCCTGTGAGAGGGTGGTAACTTACTTTTGGGCAGTACTGTACATTACCCACATACATGAACAGCGTTTACACACTAATCAAGGTGGCATTGTAATAAATAAATTTATAAATAAATATTACTTTTATTATTAGTCACAATAAAAAAAAAGAAAGAAAGAAAGAAAACAATCAAATTAACAAACACACAAACAAGAACAGAGTCAGACTAGTTATAAGTAGGACTAATTATGATACGAATTGTAAAAAGGGAAAGTTGCAAATATAAATACAGCCTTGTTTTATTTAAGAAACAAAAAATGTGTTAATGATGTCATCAGACCAATCAAAATGTGCCCAAAATAATTTGACATACATGTCTTCAGAGAGATGTTAATGGTATGTGTAATGTATTTAAGACATGATTGTGTTTTTTAAAACTAGTAGTGGCATTAATTTATGTCCTGTGGTTTTTAATAGGTTATGGAATTGATTAAATTTACAATCATTATGATAATAAAACAACAACAACAAAAGCAACTATATTCTGTGTCAGTGAAAGCATCAGACGGCCTGTTATGTAGCAGTAGGAAATTCTGATGGGAGCCTGTTGTCTTTGTTTATTCTGCAGCATGCTTCATTTGGCTGATTTGGCCAACAGGTTCCATTCTCTTTCTGTAATTGGAATTTGTCAGCCGCACTATGAAACAAGGGTACGCTATTAAATCAAATAACGATATAATTGTTTCCTGACTCTGTAGTAGACATAATAAGAAACAAGATACTGGAGCAGAGTCAATGTTTTAGTGATCACAAGCTTTTGATGCTCACAGCGTCTTTCTCGAAGTTAACTAATTTGACAGTGTACATGTTAAACTGCAGTGAACAGTATCAAGTTTTTTTAAAGACGGTAGGAACAATTGCACGCATACATTGTACAGTGTATGTGTCACAATCCCCTGAAAGCAAGACACAAGACCACATAAAAGGCATGCACATGTACTGGCATTCTGTCCTTGATTAATAGATATTCTTGTTTTTTTCTTCCAGATGACTCACATCTCTGCCATCCCTCTGGAACTTATCATGTATATTTTCAAGTGGGTAGTGTCCACAGAGCTTGATATGAAGTCTTTGGAACACTTGGGACGGGTACAAAGAAACAGTTTAATTTATATTTTACTAATTATGAATGAATGAGGTCTTTATTTCTTATTGAAAAAAAAAACCATCAGTAGACACAAGTCTTTACAATCAAATCCTGAATGAAAACAAGATAAATAAATAAAATGAACAAATAAAATAGCTCATTCAGCTTCAGAACAATAATTTGCATGTAACCACTTATTAATAAATTTTATATTTCTGGAGAAAGCTAAGGCAGCATGATCGTATAGTACATGTATTTAGTCTTACACTATAAGTCTTCAGTCCTGGAATTCTTGATCTGGAATCCATCCCACAAACCATGTGCATAATGCCACCATACTGTTTTCAATTTCTCTTCATTTTTGTCTCTGTTCATCACCCCTGGCCAGTGTTTTTATGAAAGGTAATATACAGCCCTCGTGATTCTGACATTTTTTGTTTTGCTTTCTTTTTTTCCTCTTGTTAGGTTTGTAAAGGTTTTTATGCCTGTGCTAGAGATCCAGACATATGGAAACTTGCTTGTCTCAGGTACATGTAGAATAAAATTATACTTTCTACATGTATAAATTACAACTTTTTATGCTCTTCAAATAACAAATTGGAAGGCTGGACCAGTTTATAGGCATGTAAAGTTTTAGTGATTATGAGCTAGCAATTCAAGTAAGTACCTTGTGCATTGTAATTTTTGTGTGCTGGCTTTGTATTTCAGGGTCTGGGGAGTTAACTGTGGCAGTGCTGTGGAGTGGAATGGCTCATGGCGACTGATGTACATTGAACGCCCACACCTTCTGTTTGTTGGTATGGAGTTAATATTGAACTGGTGATGACGGTTGCCTGAACTTTACTTTATGCCTTGATCCTTCTTTTCTTTTGCTCATTTACATGCTGACAAAGTTTTGGAGGCGGTTTATTAAAAACTTGTGTGATTCTTAATCAACAGGTGTCTATATAAGTAAGACTTCATATATCAGACAAGGAGAAAAAAACCTGGATATGTGCTACCGGCCATTCCATGTGGTGGAATATTATCGTTACATGAGATTTTTTATTGATGGTAAGGGCATGATAATTTCATACAATGATTGTTTTCTTGATTTGAAACACAGCCTTAAAACATCTTGTTTGGTGTACTACATGTATGTTTTTGGTGATCTATAAATTAAAGTGCTTCATGTTTGGAAAATTTTGGAATTATTATTTTCAAACAGGGAGTGGTCTTTCGCAAATCAGCAAATCTCAGAGTTCAGAATGGTGTATTCTGTCCTCAAAAGACAGCCTTCTATTCGTAAAGATCTATCAGTCAAAATCAATATTGCGAGTCACACCTTTACTTCATGAGAGATAAATCAACTTGACTAATATCCTTGCTTAATTTTGAGTTCACAGTTATGTATTTTTTCTTTCTCACATTTTTTTAAAACAGGGACTGTTGTAATTCACACAAGTGCAGATGAACCTGTTACTGCTATTCCAAGGCTGAAACTCAAGCACGGTGGTAATCCATCTGTTTCAGTGGGTCATTACAGACTGTCTGGGGATAGGGTATGTTTCATGACTGATACCCTGACAGTACAGACGTTGGCCGAACAGTGAAGGCAGAGATAATTTGTTACTGCATCTTAGAGCGTGGAATCTGTTTTGTTACCATTGCCCTGTAGTTGTATACTTGTTCCTAAATAATTATGTACATTTGGAAAGGCAGGCACAACCTCACATCACCCTATTTTCTGTGCTTCTAAGGCTTTTGAAACAGGCCCAGCACAATTTCAAACTTCATTCTTACACTGCACTGTAAGTATTTTCGCCCAGTACTATTTTTGACTAATAGGTGACCTCGTACTAAAACTTACTGAAACCCCTGTTACTATTCAATTACATGTATTATGCAGGTCATCATTGTTGTCCGTAAAACAGTTACTGGTGAAGGCCACAATCAGTCCAGAGGTCGACGATCTAAAGGCCCTCCGCCAACCATCTTGGAACAAGTTTTTCACATGGTAAGTTGACTAAAATGAGGGAAAATGACAAAAATTTATTAAAAGTTATTATGCAACAAGTGACAAGAATAATTAAAACAGCCAAGCTCCAACAGCTAAAGGAATTTCCTTTGTACATGTGTGACACTCATCACTGTCTGTTGAATTATTTTCTCTCTACAATCCCTGCTTGTCTGAGTGATTATTTCAAGGTTGTTGGGTCACCAGTTATGATGGCGTGGTTGCACTGTTGCAGAGCTGGCAGGAATGCAGGGCAGACAGCGGTGAAAACATTTGCCTCCCAGCATTGTTGCCTGGGTTTGAATTCCAGATCCACATCAGATGTGGTGCGAGTTCAATGTGGGTTCTTTTAATTGTTCCAAGGGCTTTTTCTGGGTTTATTTCAATTGGTTTTTCTTCCTCTGTCTACAGAAACCAACCTTTCCAAATTACATGTATACAGGATTGGCAGTTGCAACATTTGCTACCCTTGCTAAACAAAGTCAATCATTAACAAGAAATAATCTACATTACTGGGGATTCATAATTGTTAGTTAATCATTAATCAATTAATTAACCTTCTTTTCAAGGAATTACAAATCAACAGTAGTGGACGTCGCCACCATAATCAGCTCACATGGATGCATTACACTGTTAATACAACCTACAGGTTATTCTCACATTTTGGTTGCTTTTAGTGGGAAATATTAGCAACGCAACTGGAAATGTAGTAACAATTGTTCTTGTATTCCATCGGTTGATAACTCCTATAAAATGTTTGCGATAATGCTGATGAACGCTAAAAAAAGAGATAGATGAATAAAAATATTTGGGGGCAGTATGACTTCTCATCTTTTGTTTTGTCTCCAATAAGGGTCCCACAAGTGAGTGCAAGATCAGACTCGCCCCGAACTTTTTTCCAGTTGCTAAAGTAGCTAATAGTTACTTGAAGTTCAAATCGCAATGAATATAGTTGACAAGTTTTGGCTGGATTTTGAGGGTGGGCAGGATTTCAAGGGGTTCCAGCAATAACAAGCTTGCATGATCATCTTTCCTAAGCAAAAAGCTTTTAATTACCGTTTCTCTAGCCTAGTGGCTATGCTGTGCATGAGTACATGTACATAGCAACCAAAAAGGGTTGGTTATATACTCATTCTTAATCCTTGTTATTTTCAGGTCATCTGGTCAGACAGTTAGCTCACAGTTTGATTTAAATAACCAGTTTCCACCATTGTACTTCTCCCCTGTCAGAAGTTTCAGCAGCAATGCCATAGCACCATTAGATTAGCACTGCTTAATCAAGGAAGGACTTGGCTGCTTTAATTTAAGATCTGAGGCCCCTGGCCATAATACATATACACGAACAGAAAATTGAAATGTGTACATTGTCTGCGTCAGGGTTCGACACTAACTTTTCAACTTACTAGCCAAGTGGCTAGTAGCCAAAACCTTTTTTTTTTTACTAGCCAAGCATTGTGGTTGGTTACCTTATTACATGAAATTTTCGCGACATGTTTATTTCGTGACTTGGGGTGTGCATATTTCGTGACACTCAAATTCGGCAATTTTGCAAAAATTTTGTATTTTTAGTCACTTTAATTTCGCGTTTTTGAGTAACACAAAATTTATCTTCTTGGCAATGCTACTTAGACATGTCTTTGAATGTAGTAAACTGACTCTATCAAAGGTACAATAACGTCAAAAGTAACAAAGACACGATGGCGGTACTATATGTCAACAGCAACTTAATGTGTTATTGTAGTCAACGTTCAACACGCTACTTGGCTTTAATCGATAAGACGTAATGTGCAATTTAACGATAGAGTGCGAAGAAAGCGATGAAAAGGGAGCGATTGCTACAAACAAAATAAATTACAAGTTATAGACGAATACAATAAAAGAAACAGAAATAACGAGCCGAAGGTAGACGATACTTACAAACGTTGTATGACTAGGAAGCTAAGGAACACGTAAAAGGAAAACGGCAGGGCGGTAAATGAAACGAGATGACAGTAGCGTCGTGATGAAAATGCACAACTACACTAGAAAGACGCATACAAAAGAGGAGTGAAACAAAGCAAAATTATGCGAAAAAACCTAACAGAATATCGATAACGTGAAAGCGAGATAAACGAAAAGAATGCGATGATCACGAAAGAATGCACGTACAAACGGAAAAAATAACAAAGAATTAAATGCGGCTGCAACATGTGTTATGTTCCTGACACTTACATATTTGCGTCACTTTAATTTCATGACTTTTTTAAAATCGTGAAATTTGCAAAATTAGCGAGTCGCAAAAATTTCAGGTAGATCTAATAACAGCATGGGAGGCGCGGTGACCTCATGGTTAGTGCACTCATCTCTGGATCGAGCGGTCCGGGTTTGAGCACTGGCCGGGGACATTGTGTTGTGTACTTGGGCAAGACACTTTACTCTCACAGTGCCTCTCTCTACCCAGGTGTATAAATGGGTACCGGCAAACTTAATGCTGGAGGTAACCCTGCGATGGACTAGCATCCCATCCAGGGAGGAGCAGAAATACTCCTAGTCGCTTCATGCTACGGAAACCGGGATAAGCTCCGGCCTGATGGGCCACTTGGCTCGTACACAGACTTTACCTTCACCTTACCAATAACGGCAGAATTACTAGCAAGACTTGGAAGCACAACGCAAGCGACTCTCTTTAATACCTAATGTTGGTAATTATACTGTAGTTCCCGAAAAGACTTGCAGGACTCTGTTTTTCTTTAAGACTTCCTTGGGAAAACATCGAGACCCTCAAGATGTCACTGTAAAAACTGTTGAGACTTCTTCACAGACATGCACCGTAGAAATGTTTCAAAAGCAAAACAACTATCTGGACAGTACTGTAAACTGTCGTTGGTGAAATTCGACTGCTAAACACTGCTGATTTAAATGTCGAAGGAAATCTTTCTCATCTAATTATTTCTGCAGTGGTAAGTTTGTAAGTATACATGCAACAACAAATCATCCATTTATTGTTACGCTGAATGAAATGTTATCCCTTCACAGTTCCGCACCATTTTGTGCATGAAAAAAAATTCGTAACACAGAGCATTGATGGGTGCTTTCAGAAGATGCTGTCTTGTTTGTCAAATATTTCTTTCAGCAAAATTAACATGTTCAGTTCCCGTCTACATACCACCCAGCGAAAAGTAGACAAACTTAAATTTGCATACGTGCTGAACACCACATGCCTGGTACCATGATATGTCCACAATGAAATTCTGACCTTGTTTGCGAGAAAAGTGTAAATTTTGTGTTTGTCTTCCTTGAAGAAGACAGAAACTAGTTCAGCCAATTTCATTTTGTTGACTAGCCAAAGTGGCTAGTGGAAATTGAAAACCTACTAGCCAAAACTAAATTTCCACTAGTCTGTGGTTAGTTTGGCTACCGTTAGTGTTGAGCCCTGCTGTGTGGAAAACAAGTGATGAAGATGCTGATTTCTTTTGACTCAACCTTTAAATATCTACAGTTTTTTTGGTCAGAAAATTGTAGAAACTGATATGAAATCAGTTTGAAGTAAACTAGAAAATATCATTATCATCTTTGCAGCGGTGGGGGGATTTGAAAAGAGTTTTCTTGACATAGGTTTTACTTAATGCACTTGTAAGTACGGGTGGGGCGTTGCTGCCTAATTGCACTGTCATAACCTCTCTTAGTAAGAGACAAATGACCTCCACAAGAACACCAAAGTTACGAAAACAAAAACATCTCAAATTTGTATGTTGTAAACTACTGATAACGAAACAATACCACATGAAAGTACTGTTAGTACTTTTTAATAGCTCTTATTTGATTAGTCACACACTAGGGTGTAATCCGACTGCTACAATAAGGTGTAAAACAGGAAAGTTCTTCCTGATAGCTTTCTTGTCAATGGTCCAACAGTTGATTACTGCAATGGGAAGTGAGTTAGTCTGCTAATTAATGCAAGTGTCATACTGTACCATCATCAAGCATGCCCTTGCATACGAGTGGTTGGTTTCATATATATATTTTTTGAGGGGGGGGGGGGAGGGGAGGGGAGGGGAGTTGTCAAAGCAAATCAATTATACAATGTAATTGTTGGAGGTTTAATGTCAATTTAGAACAACAATTACTTTTTACAGCCTTTAATTTTGTGTGTTGTGATTTTGGCTTAAGTTGTAATTGATTAGTTTTGTTTCCATGATGTACTGGTAACCATTGCTTCGGTTTTAATTACTTAGCCATAGAGTAGTTTTCAATTGAGAGTTGTAAAACTAAAACCAAAGCAATATTATTACTTACTAGAGTACTCAGCCAATCTCAAACCATAGTAAAACCACAACCAAAGTAATTGCCCAATTACTTCCGACACTTAATTGAAAACGTGTTATCTGCAGCTGTCAAACATGAGGCTGGCTGAACCGATTTGAGATATGAACTACACTGGTTTAGGCACAAACAGCCAACATCCTATAACTTTGTTTTCCACTTCCTTGAAACTTACAGTTTTGCAATGGGAAATTGTATAATTAGTGGCACTTTCAAGTGAATGTGTATGTGGTAGTTCAATGTAACCCTTAGTACAATTTGATATTTTCCTTTGTTTCACGTGCATTTTAATATATTACCGTATACCAGAGCAAAGGAAGAAATTGAACCACAACATGTACACAATGTATGCTATGTTGAAATACCAATAAAAATTTCAAATAATTTTAGCATTGAGTCAAATTACTATTAATACGGCTAGTTTCAAGAAGTAAATGCACCAGAAATTTTGACAACAATTCCTCTTCCCCAAGAAGTACATCCCGAAATAAGCATGTCAAATCTAGACGTATCATATCAGGGCATTTACATGTGACATAATTTTCTAGCTTACAGTAGGTACCGGTACACATGCCTGTAAATGGAAAACTCTAACACTGTTCATACAAAACCACAACAAAATGTTAATTTTACAGTCCTACTCAAAAAATTATGTCAAACTTCAAATGAGCCAATCCTTATGTCACTATTAGGTATATGTAAGGTTCCACATCTGAATCAGCTACATGTACTATCACATTTGTGTTTGGGTTGGCCCCTGCTATATGACTATGATAGTCAAATAGAATGGCAGAAGTTTGACTTTGATTCAGATGTCAAACTAGCACGTCTCAAATCTAATGCAAAAGTGCGATGTTTGAACCGCGCGTAAAAGGTACATGTACTAACAAGGTTTAACCACTACTTGTCCACCCCATCTTCACTGCTCCTGAGCAATGTGCATGGTGTTACATGCAATATGACAACACTGAGGTGTTTAGTACATGTAACAGGCAGAAAGAGTAAACATGAAGTGTGGAGAGAGTACATCAACTAAGTAACACAGTCTAGGATCCCTGGCCGGGGGGACTACCATGTAAAAGGAACAGTGGTGTTTGTACCTGTTAGGTGTTAAAGAAACGATTTTCATTCCTCTTAAGGTGTTCAGCCTTAAAAGGTCCACAGTGGGAGCTTTTGCAGTACCTTTTAGGGTATTGAGCTTAAAAAAAGTTGACAGGAAATATAACCTGAATTTAATTTTGTCTCAGATTTGGTACCCCTTGCGGGGTGAAAAAAATTCAAGCCACGCTCACAAAGCAGGATCTTGGTACCTGTTAGGGGTTCTTTACAAACTTTCCGATGAGCACCCCTGTCTTTTTTATATGAGAGTCCCCCCCACCTCCTGGGTCTAGGACAAGTTCTATATTCATAATGAGTTCTTTGCACTCTGCCATTGTGGCAGATTTTGGTGACTGATAACCATGAACCCAAAAGTTTTTTTTCCCCTGATCTGACTACTTCTCATTACTTGATTGAGAGAACTCGCACCACACACCCCAGTGGTCACTAGGAAACCTCCCACACCCTGCTAGCCTTTCCATTCCTACCAATGCAAATTTTGTTGCCTTCAAGGCATGTGTGCCTTGTGCAGACCTCTTAAACAACCTGTCAAACCGTATTCTTGGCTTCCTAGGATATGCCCAGTCAAGATTGTCATTAATACTCATATCCCAGGTGAACTGGGAATCTGCTGGCCTTCCACATTCCTCCCATGCATCCACTACCCCACTTGGCAATCCCCCAACTGACGACACCTCAGCATCACGGAGGTTTGTATCGCCACCAAATATTACAGTGGCTTGTGGTGGCTGCTCTTTCATGTTCATTAAGACTTGTTCAAATTGTCTTTTCCGTTCGCCTTTGCACTGTGCAGTGCTCTCAAGGTGTGAAGTCATCAGAATTAGTTCAGTCTTGTTCTTGTGCATTACTGGTTGACAAAGCAGATGTCGTCCCATTTTACTCGACTGGAAATATGTACAATGAAGTTCATCTGTTGTTTTAATCGACGAGTTCTTGAGAAGTAATATATTAAAGTATGCATGAGTTGGCCCATACTTGCAGGAATACCTTAAAATAAGACAGTGAATCCACAGCAAATAAATTCAAACCTTTTTACCCTGCACACAAATGTCTCTTACTAACTGAGACAGAGTACCCATTAACACACAGGTGTGTGTCTTATATGCACAAAAAATGAAAAGGACACACAGTATTTGGCAAAGTGCATCCTTGAGAGGCAGGAAAAATGTTCTGAAAATTTTAGTAAATAGGCAAAGGACCCCTGAAAAGCAAAAAGAACCCCAACTCTTTGGAACTGGGGGTCTCAAGGACCCTTAACTATCAAAACCAGTGGGAACTCTACTGAGATGTATTTCCATTGATATGAAACTTTCAGAATTTGAACTTATTAAGCTGAATTTAAGTGCTCCAAAATTAATTGCGTCCATAAAATCCTCGCATTTACCATAAGTTAGATTTATTAATAATGTTCATGAGAGCTTGAAAATATTAGTTTCATTTTGCAAATTTAACCTAACAAAGCAATGTTTCTAGTGATGGTCAGACTACAAGTTATATCTCCAGATTGTCATCTTTCAATTCAAGTTTTTCATTGTTCAGCCTTTTCTTTTTTCTGGGATTCAACAACAAAAATGTGTCGTACACATACAGTAACCACTTACCAGCAAACACTTCTCCAAAAAAAGTACACAGTAAATCATTATCTACAGGCAAACAATCCCCACCCCAACCCAACCTATTGTAAATCACCCAAAATATGACTGCAAAATAATATGCATTTTGATACTTTCTCAGCATAGCTGCGGTACTTACCCAGAGCATTTTGACTGAAAAATGGAGAAGGACTTTGGGATCACCTCTTGCAAGAATACAGCATCAGGTTTTAGGCTATTTATAATATGGCAGACTTTTCTTGTACGCTCGATGAGATTCCTCTCGTCCAGGCCGTCAACATTCCATGACAAGACAGTTAAGTTTGGATTTGGATCTGTTTCTTCTGCCTCACCTTGGCTGTACATTTAAAAAATAAGTGTGCATAGTCAAACTGTATCAGTACAATTTATTACTTTAACAACTTAAGACTGTAACATTTGAAGGTTGACATCAGGTTTTGAAGGCTTATAAACGTGTATCTAATATGTCTCGTGATGAGAACTGAAGCTAAGAAATATCTTCATCCTTCTGTAGTGAGAAATGCAAAGCCTCCACATCAACAATATGGTTGTAGAACGGAACTTTACCTTTCCACTGTCCCACTTCCAGATGAGCAAGCTAACTGATTGCCATGCTCAGACACCTGAGATAAACAATTTTGACACATTTTAACATATGTTATTGACCAAGTGTGAGGTCCAGATGTACATGTAGGAATATTTGTATTTATTTAATTTTAGTATTTGCTAAGTTCTCTTTTTCTGTTTGTTCACATATTCATCATACATGTTATGTGTGGGTCAAGACAAAGTCAAGGTCCTCATACAAACAGAGAAAAGAACAACGATTTGATATGATTACCGCATGCTCAGCAGAAGTCAGTTTGAGAAGCTGGGAGGAGCCGCCGAACATTTGATCGATGGTAGCAAAAAACACATTTGTCAGTTGAACTTTGAATTTTAGAATCTGCATGTTATTGGCCGTTTTCACACTAGAGACGGATAATCTGACCAAGACGGGTTATCCGTCCAGCACAGATAATCCGTCTTGGTGTGAAAACGGAACAGTGTTCACTTTAGACGGATAATCCGTCTAAAATGAACACTGTTCTGTTTTCACACTAAGACGAATTATCTGTGCTGGACAAATAACCCATCTTAGACGGATTATCTGTCTCTAGCGTGAAAACAGCCCATACCAAGACGGAAAATGAAGCAGACAGATAATCCGTCTAGACAGATTAGATGGATTATCCGTCTCTAGTGTGAAAACAGCCATTGAAAGGTACAGTAAGCTTACTCACATTGTAAAATGACACTGGTTGTTTTGTCATTATATAAGCTTATATGTAATTGCCATACTAAGTCTAATCAAAAATTAATAACTAAATATTAAAAAATTAATCAATTATAATCCCAAATACTTGTTCACTCACCAGTACAGGGTTTTCCTTGCTTCCATGCCCTCCACGGGCAAAAAGCGAGTCAAAAAACGTATTAATCGCGGACTGAAAGATCAAGAAATTGAACAAACAAGTTTTGATGATTCGAATATGGGGAAGCTGAAATGTTAGCAAAAAACACTCTACACACCTCAACATTCCAACTCGACTGTTGTAAATAGCTCAGCGCCACGGTATCTTCAGCTCCAGTGACGACCATGAATTGATGAACCAAGTCAGTTATTTCAAATTCCTCACTGTCACTACTATCCCCCATGTCTCCTTGTGCTTCAGTCTTCTGTTTCTTCTTCGATTTCTTCGATCTCGCAGTCCTATCCGACAAGACGGAGTACGATGGAATGAGCCCGCAGTTTAGGACAGCAACATTGCTGAGGAACGCAACGTCGAGCAATCGGTCTACAGTCGGCTCACTGTCTGATTGGATGACAATTATCGGACTTCGCCGGACGCTACCCGAATGATTTTCGTTTTCTGAAAAGCGCGCGAAAATGTGTGACCAGGCCTTTATCATGCAAATGTGGAAGCCTGGTAGTTTTTTGACATGCCTACGATGAGCGATACATACAAAGCGATTGATACAGTGTAGTTGATTCTGCGACAATAATTTCATTTTTCAAGGAAGCCTACAGAAAAGACATGGATATAGACACGTACACTCCGATTTTTGTACAGGTAAGGTTCATTTTAAAATCGTAATTTTCAAATATTTTGTCTCGAATTTTGTACGGAGCTCAGAAACTGTCAAAGCTCACATGTGCGATAAGAAACATGTAGAAATCAAGCTTATTTAAGCTTATAAGCTTAACTTTAAGATCCGAACACGCACAGTGTTCAAAATTTAAAATATTCAGGACCCAAGGCAATTATGAAACATATAGGGTGTAAAAGAATAGGGAAAGTATAAAATATAGCTGGGAGTTTTCATCCAAAGAAAAGTGCTACAAATTTAATATTTTTGAGGTCTTCGATTTTTGCTGAAACCAAGAGAACCTTTTATAGTTTATAGATAAATTTGTCTTTCAGATAGAAATCTCTTGAACTCATGACGAGTAATTGAAAGGAAAACTGGTTTGGAGTCAAATCTCTTTTCTTCTTTTCATCAAAATGTAAGCTAAGGGTGCGTTCCTTTGGGTTGATCTGGATCCGTGATCCAAGATCACTCTGTTCATGGTACATCAAAGGAACCGATCAATCCACTATGGACACAGATTCATCAGCTCTAGTCTGTCTCCGGCCTTTTTTCCATCAAGTCTTTTCTTCGTAGAGCTCGGGAACCAGGCGAGCGCCCGTGAAAGCGAGCGCGGAGCGCGAGACACCCGAGCGAAAGAAAATTGATGTTTCGCCAGGTACACCACGTTGCGTTTTAGCGCGCGTGTCCTGCAATCTCGACGAACTCAAGACAAAATAGGTTGTCTGTGGACAGGCTTCATCGGCTCCTGCGTTGCACCATGATCCAAGTTATCTTGGATCACCGATCCAGATCCTGATCATCGCAAAGGAACGCACCCTAAACAGCAGAACCTGTTGGGTACGTATTTGAAGGTTGTGAGCTCAAACTGAGCGTAGAGATCCACGGTTACGTGATTGCGTACGTAGGGGGTGGGGTGGGGTGGGATGGGGGGGGGGGGGTGGTGGCTGGTCATGTCTGGGTGGAACAACAGAAATAAATTGAGCACAAAGCTGTGAAATAATTTCAATTGTTCGTAGAATTTGTTTATTCAACCCGACTGAATGGTTTCTTCCTATCAAGCGTTGAAACCCACACCAAATTATTCGGTGTCTGAACATCGACCAAAACAATGATTTACTCCACTTTTTATCGCAAACTAAAGCGTCAACTCATGCTTCAGTAACGTAAAAGGAGGTCAAATAGACTGATTTTATACTCACAATCTAGATCCAGCGTTTTATGTCGTTTATGTTGCTCAATTTTCTAGTCAGAGAACATGATCCTTTCTTTATTTAATTTTCCTATTTATCCTAGAAACTTGTTTGCTGCTTTCCCGCGCTTTTGCTTTGTTACTGACAGAAACATTTCAATTATTATCGTTCTTTTCCGGTTAACAATACTATTATGGCGCCAAATACAAGTCATTTCCAGATTTAAATACCTCGTTTGAGTCGAAAAATTTAGCTTGTCAAAATCTCTGACAGATTTGCTTGTACTCGCATTAATTTTTCATGCTGTCAATTCACGCGCGAATAATTGGCGCCCTGTAGCAAGGTGGCAAAGAGTCATAAACAAGGCCACTTATGAATGTAAGAACAAACATCATCAGGAAAAGATGAAGTGGAAGAGGATGACTTCTACCTTAATAATCTTTTGTACCCTTGCTCCTTGTGAATAAAGATTTCTTAAGCTCGATCGGTTGTTGCGTTTTTGGTCAAGCCCCCATGAGCCGAGAGCCTTGAATGGTTTGTGATCTGATCTTTAAATTTGTCCATGATCCGAAGTTAAAACCAAACTCCGCGACCTGTTTTGACATGACGTAATGCAATCCCCACACTCCACTGACTCTCGATTCAACGGTAGGACGGGGTTTTTCACGCTTGTTAACTCCGGAAAAGATCTTGCCCGATATCTAGACGCAACAGTGAAGTTGCTAATTACGCAGTGGAAAATTGACACACATCCTCGGCAGAGTGAATTTTTCACCTCGCTAAGCTCTATGGTGGCGGGCGACAGGAAATCACCATGAGGAGCTATGCCGGCTGATCGCTTTCGAACCATAAAACCCAGGACAGCTTTAGTGTTTCTCGCCGTTGGCCTTCTACAGATTTTCGGTATGTATCGTTCCATTTTGCTAACTTCACGGAGCGCTGGCGCGATTTAGAGTTCTTAGTTTGGCTAAAGCTTTTTTTTTATTATTCTGTCACAGGTACCCTCGCAAGTTTTGACTTCTCCAAATCAACTTTCATCTGTCAAGGAAGCGAGAAAAAGATAACTTATGCTCTAATATCTGGAGGGTACAGACATGAACGGGCGGTTGTTGGTAACGCACGTTTTCTTAGCTCCTCAACAAATCTCCATAGCTGTATCTCACGCTGTTGTAGTTTAACATGGTGCGAGCATGCTTTCGTGTCGCAACGCAAGTGCTACGGCGAGCCATGCACTGGAAGTCGTCCCTTGTATCGAAGACAACGAAGTCTTGTTCCCACCACAGGCTACCTTCACACAACGTCCACACTAACTCCAGCGGAAAGTGCGCAGCAAGGTAGCATTTGAATTAACCTTGTATATCTTTGATTTGTTTTACTATACCTAATTGATCTATCACCAGTAACGATGCAACACGCAGTGCGTAAACCTTGAATAGCTTAGCAGTGGTTCGATTGTAACGGGTTTAACCAAGCATAATTTCAACAAATAGGTCTTTAGCTAAGCAGCCGGTATTTAATTAAATACACTGTTGATTCCTGTCGGTACTCAGATCTGTTTTTGGCATTATATTTTTACTTTTATCTTTAATAATCGGCCATTTTTCACACATTTTTTTCTCTGTATCTGGCTTGTATGACGCGGTGATAAGAACAGTTATGATCTAAACCTGCTGGAATGAACGCGGGGGGAAAATTTGACATTTCATGATTTTCTCCCCTTTAATAGCATTTTTATTTGTTATGTTAAATATATTTTTACCGATTTTGCTGATTAATTTGTGGAGATGTCATCGATTGCCTTGGGGAAGGTCGAGAAAGAAGAGACTTTTTCTCCTTTTAAGGTTACCGTATATCTTCAGAGGTGTCTCGCGTCCAAGCGATGTAGTGCGTCCGATTTAAACTAACGATAGGTAAACTCCACATCAAATTAAAGCTTATAAAGCTGGCTATCAAGCTATACCAAGAAGTTTGAAATAAAATGAATTGTGGAGTATTTCACGACCTCTAAATGGGAGCTTCCGAAACACCTTTTGAAAGCTTCAAGTCAAAGGGCTTTGTTCGTTAATTTTCCCTTAAGTTTGAACAGTAGCTAGGTTAACATATAAACAACAAAATCACGTCAGCAAATTGTTTATTTCGAAATATTTTTTCTCCAAGAGCGATTTTGCACGATCATTGCACATTTTTTAAATCCAATTTCGAAAATGTTCTGTAACTTTTTACTGCAATTGAATATGGCAAAACGCAAACCCTTTTTTAGCGCTTTGGGTCTGGAAACTAAGGAACAAATTAAATTAACGAAAAGCGAACTTCGCTTTAACTTGAAGCTTTCAAAATGTGATTTGGACGCTCGCATTTAAAAGTCATGAAAAATTCGACAATTTATTTTGTTTCAATATTCTTTGAAAATATAGTTTGATAGCCAGTTCTATAAGCTTTAATTTGATACGGGGGTTTGGATATCTACAGTTTAAACCGGACGGGCTACATTACTTGGACGCAAGACACCTCTAAAGGTATACGGTAACCTAAAATAAATCTGTTTTGGTGAGCCAGAGATACAGTAAAATAGTTTGGGATTAAATAGAAAGCAACAAAGCCCTGGTTAATGAAAAACCTTCCTTGTATTGGCTGCTTCGTTGTGTAGCGACTGCATACAGGTTTAAAACCCGTTTCGGCTTTCTTTGTGTGTTGCCCTGAATTTTAATGTCTCGATATTCACATCAACCCGGGTTTCACGTTGCCAGAAACAGGAATTTATTTGGCTTTATTATCGGTTGAATTACCCTTTTGTTATCGCCCAGTACAGTTCGCGATACTCTGTGAACAAAACCGTGAAATTTCCTCGGGGTAGCATCGCTCCAGTAAACTATGTAGCTATGGAGTATCAGTGTTGCCAAAAGTATCGACTATTCATGCGCTTGACTTTTAAACCCTAGCCAACCTAAATAAATGCTTGAATAAATAAGGAGGCGAACCTAAGAACATTGAAAACATATTTTCTTTACACGGGGATGTGCAAGCAAAGTGCACAGTTAGTTTACTGCATTTTATCTTAAAGAAGCAAATATTGTGTCCGTTTATGTACTTCATTCAATATATTGTAAAACTTTGTCTCTTTTTTCAAGAGCCACGCGTTTTTGACCACACTACCCTAAGAGAACTGAATTATTAACAATAATTTCTGCTTCAGTGACTGACACCTGGAGGGAAGTAACTACAATGTAGATCGAGTTCAAGAGAGCATGTTATTTATATTTTAGAGCATTTTTCTGATTACTTGTGAATTGAAGGAAACCTTAAAGTAATAGTTAAGTAAGGTAGAATTTGCAATAAAAAAAAATAGAAAATGAACTAGACTGGGTATGATGCGAAAGATTTAGACGGATTAATAGGCCACTTTCGATATATCAATATTCTAACATGGATCCGAGGCTTTCGGGTCAAAGTTGCAATTTTTTAAGTTTCTTTTGTCTCACGATTTCCAAAAGAGACTTGGATACAAAGAAAATAACACCAAAGAAAGACGTTCGTCCTGAAAGCCCCGGAGCCATGTTAGACTGGAGCAATGTTACATGTTAACCATGCAATTATTTAGAAATTGTTATTAGTTAGGAATTTTTGCAAGACCAAATCAGCTCTGCTGTAATTTTGAATCGTGTTTAAATAAATGCTATTATTATTATTATTATTATTAGAATATTGATATATCGAACGCAGCCTATTAAAAATAACGAGCTTAAATAAAATGGCCATATTTTCTAGACTCGCCTTACACGGCGAAGCTCCTTAAGCACCCAAAAGCGAGCTGGAGACAGCCAATATTTGTAACGAAATTTTGTTATTTTAGATGTTCCTTGGGCCCTGTCCGGCTTAACTCAGTGCAAGAAAAGTGCAATCGTCTTCAACTCTACTTTGGCCAATGGCTATCAGTCCGGGAAATTTGTGGACC
The DNA here is from genome assembly GCF_042242905.1 of Orbicella faveolata. NCBI lineage: Eukaryota > Metazoa > Cnidaria > Anthozoa > Scleractinia > Merulinidae > Orbicella > Orbicella faveolata. Next base: position 2,584,766 of record NW_028301563.1, read on the forward strand.
ATGGAGACCTGGGCGCCATGTCCGTGTGTCAAGATCTGTGCTGTCAATCACACGAGTGCGACGTGGCATTTATGGCGGGAAAACGTTGTTTCTCTGTTCATTGCCACAGCCAGGCGCAGTGTTTGTGGATGCCAGCCAAAGACAACAAATACATGCTGCAACTTTCTTATATCGCTAGTGCTCACAGTATTCCATTCAGCGGTAAGTCACCACAAAGCTCAGCACAGATTCCGAATGTCTATGTGTTCTCTTTTCTCCAAAATGGCGAGAGGAGCTCTTTGGTAACCCTGGTAAATAGTCTTCTAGTTGGTTTTAGGTTGATACAATGAAAACGTTTCTGGTCCGCAAGAACAGAAACTCCCCCTTCCCCACGTTCGGAATACATAATTGGTTGATTAAGACGCATTTCTTTGACAGGATTCAGATAACTTACTGCTTTTCCAATCATTCACTCCAGAATTGTCTCAAAGGCTCCCTCGAAATTGCAATGCCTGTTAGGGTTCTTTGACTTGATGCTTCAGTCGTATCTGACTTCGAGACGGAGAGCGAATATTGATCCCAGGGCTCTCTAAAAAGTGGCCTTAGGGATGGAGCATTTTTTTTTAGGAGGGGGTTTTGCAATTTCCAAGAAAAAATTCCTGCATAGCAAGGACTGCTGTGAAAAAAAAATCATGCAAGGGGAGCCACGGGAAACAAAAATCGACGAAGTGCTTTCTAATATCCAGATCCTGTTTTTTGATGGTAAAAAATCTTGCACAAACTATTGCTCACCAAGGAGAAAAACTCATGCACAACCTAAAGGTAAGAAAAAATTCCATGCTCCAGAAATTTGCCCAACCCTTAGAACCCCGTCCATCCCCTCCCCCCCCCCCCCTCTAAAAAATGAGGGTCCGTCCCTTAACAAAATGAAATTCAATAAAATACGCACGTGTTCCAATTTTGTCTTGTTATAGCTTTGGGATCAAACCGAGAATTTACAGTATCTTATTGCCGTTAATTTCATATAGCGTCTTCACTGAAGGTTGATCAACCCACAGAAGTAATGTTTGAAGTGGAAGCAGACGCAAGGCCTATTAAAACTTATGCGAATGGATACCAAAAAACGGCACACACATTGTCACGCAAGCCACCCAAGAACAAAGAAATACCGACAGTGTCACGCAGTAAGCTCAAAGGTGGAGGGAGTGAAATGAAATCAGCGCCGAAACACAACCCTACGCATGGTGTGACAGGAAAGACAACACCGGCTATGTCACGCGATCACTTAAAAGTTAGACACAATAAAACGACTTCTGCACCGCCGCAATTTCATGGTAAGGACACTAAGGAAAACACTACTGTGGCTGTATCACGTAGTCCTCTAAGAGTCGAGCACACGACAACTACGCAGTCTGTGTCGCGGCATGCTAATAAGGGAGAAGCCTCACCAACAGCGAGCAAAACAGCACAGGCGATTTCACAGAATGTTCCCAAGATAGGACAGGAAAAGGCCAAACAAGTTGAAACACTAAAGCCCCCAGTTCCAAGACAATCACAGATAAGAGACGATTTAAAGGGTCCAAGAAGTATGAAAGTTAGCGCAAGCCCTGCCACGACAGTTGCATTGTCGAGCACACAGCACGTATTGAAGAAGCAAACTCTTGCTGAAAACAAAACCAGCGTCGTTTTGATCAACTCAGAAAAACTTGCACCTTCCTCGCAAAGTAAAGCAACGGCTCACTCGAGGCAACCGCAACCTAGATTAGCCTCTTCCCTAATCTTCTATTCCAAAGCGTCTACTTCAGTCTTTGAAAGTTCTAGTACCTTTGTAACTGGCAATGTTCCTCATTTTGATTCGCAACACACTACGGACGACGCAGTGTCTTGCAGAGACAGCGAAATATTGCGAGATGTTTCTCCTCCAGTCGGACAAGAAACTGCACTGGGGCCTGTACCGGACATGCGTACTTGTATTGAGCTAAGTTGTGATCACGTGGGTGGTGACGTTGCGTACATGCGCAGCTCGCAGTGCTTTGTGATCACGTGTCGAAGTCCTGCCTTGTGTCAAACGAATGAGCTAAGACCTGGTATTTCAGACATTAACACGACGGTAGCCTTTCTCAGAAAACGAGGTCAACATTCGAAAGGTTAGTAACAATAACATAATTGACAAAAGTCAGGTATTTTGTCGTCGTTTAAGGTGGAAAACAAAGCAACTCATACTCTGAAAATGGAAATTTTAATCGGGTTTTTCTCCTGACGTACATTTGTTTGATTTAAATTTTCAGATCAGATTTTTGTGGCGGATAGACATCAGTGACGAATTTCTTTATTCTTGTCACCTTTTTTCTTAACAATTTATCGATATGTAAAGAAGAATCTAGAAGTTGATCAACCTGGCGATTCACAGATTAAGTTTCTTCTATAGATTAAACAATTAAGATGCGTTGCATAAAGTGAAAAACGATTACCGGAGAGTGAATTGTATCTATGTTTTTGATGATGTGGTGGTTAGATTTCCTAAATTTAAAGCATTTCAGATCAAAGGTTTGCAGATCTCCTTTTGAACTGTTTGGTTAAGTCAAACACTGCACTAAATTTGTTTGACAAGTTCTAACGAAATATTAAACATTTTTCCTTAAATTTGTTTTGAAAACAAGTAACTTCGTTCCAAGAAACAAATTATTTGTTGTTCTATCAAAATTTTTCCAGAAAGTATTTGGAACTATGGTCGTTTACTCCTTCCTAAGATAGATCAAAACCTATTTTCTCCCCCTGATATCTACGCAATGACAACCAGACAGGTGATAAGAGAAAAGAAAATCATGAAGTAAGGCATACTGCCTAGATGTCGGGGAAAGTTATCAGAAACTTAAAAGACGGAACTGCACGACGATCGACGAGGGAAAGTTATTTAATATTTCAGGCTTGACACACTAAAATCTCAACTCACCGAGAACCTGCTCAGAGCGAACTATTTAAAATTCCTGAGTTTGAACCGTTCATTGGTCTGTATCGTAAATAACCACCGGTGTTAATTGTTCTTCCGAGTCAACATGGGTTTCTTAGGTCAGTAATTATAAATCGGGCACCAGCCATTTTTCAAATATTTTCGAACGCTAAATCCCATAAACTAGTCGGAAGAAATGCGAGATGCTAAGAACTAGTTTCTTTTAGTAAGTGGTAGTGAGTGGAGGTACAGGATTTAAATCTAAATAGGGGTCGTTTTGACGCCTGGAATATCACTGAAATTGCGGTAGCGGTGGTCTGAAATTGTCGCAAAACAACCAGAGAAAAACACTCCGTAAGTATATATTCGGTTGACATTGTTTTATCCCACATATTTTTGCTTCCATTCTTTGCCACAGTGTAAACGTAAATAAGTTGCGAGCTGAAGTTATAGGTTAAGGCAAATCAGATTTTCCGTGAATCGTTTTGTACTTTTCATGTTGCTTAATATATTTCAAGCAAAACTGGTTTATAATTTGTCTTAGTAATCCTTGCATTGCCGAGGTTTTGAATGTAAGCTTAATTATTTACTTGTAAACTTTAACAGCTCGAGCTCAAATTAAGGGCCGCCAAATCTATTGATTTCGGTCTGTCAATTTTCCTCGTGAATTTTGCTTATTACCTTGCCATAACAGATACATTAAATATTTACCCAGTTACTGCCGATATCTCATATCCTATATATTTCACTGTTAGTCATATCCACTCGGTGAAAATGATCCTGGAGAGTTTCAAAAGCCTTGACGATGTTTCTTTGTTTTCTTGTAACAGGACATCGCTCAAGAGATTCTGTCTCGAAATCGCTCAGCCGTGGAATTAATAATGTCTTTAGAACAAGCCAAGCTTCTCTGCCGCAATCACCGTCTAATGCGAAGACACCTTTGCCAACTAAACCATCTGAAGTTCAAAATTCATCTTCAAAGTCTACAGAGGTCTTCGAGAACAGCATCTCAAAAGCAATTCCTTCTGTCTTTTTGGCTTCCTCGCACATATCAGATGACACGCCAGAGCTTTCAGGGTTATATCGCCTCATATCTTTCCAAGAGGTCGATAAGTCCGGGCGACAGGCTAGTCACATTCCCACTCCCCTGATAACTACATCTCGTCAAAATGGACCCCATTCTCCTCGCCGGGATTTGGCGACGATGTTGGCCGAGCTGGCTGGATCGAATTCCTCTTCGCAGAATATACAAGCATCCTCCACAGTTGGTAGGGGAACATTGGAGAGCATTTCCCTTAGAACGCGAGGTAAAACGCCTGAGAGAAACGTTTTTAGCATTGACTTGAGTTTCGCCGATAGGGCATAGATTAAGAACACAGGGAAGAAAATTCAATTACCGTATTTAGTATCAAGTGATACATAGGAGCAACTACGCCGACCGGGTTTGCCTGTAAGAGTTGTGTTTAAAAGAGCTACGTCACGGATTGCCCATCATGAAAAGTGTAGCCTAAAGTTTTCAAGTTACTTTTTTGAAATCCTCGCTAATCCTCTCCATCCTTAACTATCCTTGTTCCGCTATGGCTTGTCGTTCTCTCCCTGGTGTTTTTCTGTGTTAGTAAACTACTATTTTCAGGTTTCCTTCAATTTAAAGGTAATTTTGTGCGTGGCTGAAATAACAACAAGAACGATGCATAATCGCATTTGTGCATTGACCAATAACCAATCACTTTTTCTTTGTAGCCGAAAAAAGCCAGGTGACGAACACAACAAAAGTCCACCACGCTGACGTCACACTATCGGCGTGCCATTACGGTCACGTGTACTACAACTACTCCTTGTTATATGGCCGAAAGGCGGGAAATTTTACCGATCGAGGCGAAGTCAAGAACATGAGTGAATGCCTTCGTATATGCTGCAAGGACGTGTCCTGTAAAATTGCTCTTATGTTAGAGCTCAATTGCTACTCCGTTGCCTGTTATGGAAAGTTTTGTCAAACCGTGCCAGTGAAGCCATTTCAGTTCAAACCGAAAATTGCACACGTCATCAGACGAAAAGGTAAGAGTGAAACTGGTGTTCTTTATGCGTAAACTAATCAATTGGTGACGAATGCAATTGGAGGATAATTTCACTTAAAAAGTAAAATTCAGTTCACGAGTGCTTATTTGATCACCTATTAACATTATGGAAGATAAATTACAAGTTTTACCTTGGCTTCTTTATTAACGAAGAAATTTCCTTTTTCAAACGTTTTGATTTTGAAAATTGCCATAATCTCTTTATTCTGAATTAAGTAAACTGTCACCATAACACCCTTTCCACTTTTAATGTGCTGATAGCATGTTGGATATGAAAAGCCCATAGGTTTCCGGTACGACCTTGTTAATTTCAGTCGAAATTGAAGCTGCTTAATAATTATAGTAATTGAAAATATTTATACAGAGTAACCAGAGTTATTAAACTGTTGTCAATGTGGGCCCTTTTACTTGAGCAAAATAAGGGTAAAAGTCTTTCGGAACAAAAACATGGAAAAGTTCTGGGCAAAAAGCTGAAAGCATTATTTGTACCAAGGTCACTTATAATGAGCCCCTTCTGGTGGTGTTAGTTTTGAGAAGTTTGAAGCTGACATAGAAAACTGACAAAGAACATTTATTCACAGAATAACTAAAACGCTTTGAAACATTTTCTGCAATATTTTTTGATTGCTTGATATTCCTCTTTTTTGTTTCTCATAGTTGTTTCGGACACGACCAGAAACCTTCCGCCCACACAATCCAGTACTTCCCATCACCCTCCGGGAGCAGTCTCTTACAATGTTACGCTACACCAGCACCAGGCTCCTCCCGGAGCGTACGGTGGGAAAGCTGGGGACCACAGGAAGGCTGAGGCACGTGGAAGTGAGCAAGGTGACCAATCAGATAAGCGTAACCAAGGCAATAACAATAGCACACGTGAGAATAGCTCTTCCAAGTTTCCGTATAAAGTCTACGAGATGTCTTCGGGTGACGATGCAGGGAAGGGCGATCAAAGCGAGTTTGCTTTCCGAGAGTTTAGCCGTTTAGACATCCTTTTGAACTTGTCGCTGATCCACAGAAAGCGTGCTCTCGATATCTCAAGATATCTAATCGAAATTGGGAAGACCACAATAGAAACCGGCTTGAGAATGGTACAAATTCATAGCGGGAACAAAACACAAACCGAGAACTTCAAAAGTACCGTGAAAATCGGTAGGAGACTGATTTCAGCCGGAAAGAAAATCCTGGCTCGTGGGGAAAAAGTTCTCAAGGCAGTCCTGCACCCAGCTAGCGAAAAACCGCTCAAGGCACACGAGCCAAATATACCAACTACAAGAATATCAGACCTACAAGTCGTGACACCAGTGATCAAGATGATATCACTCTGCAGTCACGGACCCTCTTACTATGGCGTTACTCTGTTGGGAGGAATTCGCGCGGGACACTTTGTCAGTCACGGAAGAGTTGATAACATGCAAGCGTGTATCAAAAAGTGCTGCGCGAATCAAGAGTGCGATTTGGCTTTCATGGTGAAGGAAGACTGTTATTCGGTTATCTGCTATCACAAAAGCTTGTGTCGAAGCGTCCGAGCGCAGCATATAAAGAAATACAAACCTCGTATTGCGCATATATGGAGAGGGTCTAACAAAGAGAAGGAACGAGTGACTGGCCACTTCCGGTCGCATCAGCCGTCACGGAAGCATATGAAATCAACTGGGAAGGGAAAGTTAGCCATAGTAAAGCACAAAGATTTGAAGAGCGTGACTCGTGATGTCATGTCACGTCCAGTGTCACAGGATCGGATGAGGAAGACAAAGGCACGAAAACGAAAGATGACTCAAGCTCAACACTACAGGGAAAAGGTAGCTCGGACGCAAATCTCAGCTAATGACTTTGACTCTCATCTTTCTTCAAGTATGTCAAACTTTCATTCTTCCACGGATGAAAGATCTCGTTTGAACGCAACGCAAGGCTTAACTCAGAAAAGTTATTCAAGGAGTTCTCAAGGGCAAACTGCTTCTAAAACACTCGTGATTAAACCTTCAACACCCATAGAGTCAAGCAAGAAAGATTCCCGAATAATAAAGGAAAGCATAAAAGTTACCAGTTCTACGCGTCGAAGCCATTCATCGGGTCTTAAGGAAGCAAATTTCACTATACATAAAGACACGACTTCTGAAAAATACCCAGTAGAGAAGAAGAGCAACAACGCATGCCCACACTCTCCTATTGAGCATAATGTCGGACTCCGCCATGGCTTGAAAACGGGTAAATTTTCGTATATTGGAGAATTGTTTGAAATAGAAAAGTGTCTTGACGTGTGTTGCCACGAGCCAGACTGTGATATAGCTTTCATGTTAGACCAGTCATGCTATATGGTTAATTGTACGACTGAATCAGTGTGCCGTAGTGTCCCATATCATCAACACCAGTACTCCACAAGGGCAGTTTTTGTTTTGAGACGCTTCAACAAACACAAATCTGGCTTTGATAGTATTCAGCGCGTGGCAAGTCTTGGGAGAAGTACAATGCCCAATTTGTCCTCACACAAAGCCTTCACGAAGGGTAGTGTTGTCACGCCCACTGTTGCACAGGCTACCAATATCGAGACAGAGCACAACAGCGCTAGTCCTTTGCAAGACTCTGACGTGGAAAACGGTCCAGAACTATGGCAGGACGAAAAGATAAAGATTAACTTCACTGGAGCACAACACTCCACGCCAAAAGGCAACGAATTCGACCTCGTGGAAATCAAAAGCAACAAAAGTGCTGACGAAAAATGGAAAAACGAGAAAATCCGGGTTCATCTTGTGAACGTGGATAACGCGGAAAGTCGGCCGTCCTCCTTAAGGCAAAAGTCCAATTTGACATTAGAGCATTCTGATAGACTTATATCGGGTAAGAGCCATGTTGATGCGCGTAACAAGGTTCCTAAAACAAACTCAAAGCCACATGTCTCGGTTACTTCCCACAATTACTTGACAGAAAGCGAAGAGAAGTTGGAAAGTTCTTCAGAAAAGGAAAACGACGTTGGGAGAAAAGGATCAAATACTAACGAATCAGCAGTTTATCACAAACACTCGTTGAAAATCAAAGTTGCTCTAGGCAGTGGGGACAGTTCACTTCAAGGTGAACCAGATTATTACAAGTCTCAATCACAGACCAGCAAGTTCTTCGATCCATACGCTCACCAGAATTCTGAATTAGTTACGAAGACTGCGGAGAACAGTGGAAGAGCGGGGTCTGGAATGAGTGGTAGTGCCGAGTTAGAGACCGGGAGCGTTTTCGACACAAGCTCCGCCCAGTACGAAACAGGTTCTAGCCTGTACGAGACAGGCTTTACATTCGATTCGTCTTCCGCAGAATCAGCGTCCCAAAATTGCTCCAGTTACTCTTACTATAATGTCACTTTACAAGGAGCTGTTCAAGCAGGAAATTTTACGTTCGCCGGCCGAGTTTCGTCAAAGGAAGATTGCGTGACTCGTTGCTGCTCAACCGTGGGTTGTGACTTGACTTTTATGGTCCTGGATAGGTGTTTTCTTGTTGATTGTTACGGTGACGATTTGTGCGATGTCACGGAGGCAAGAAATGCAGATAAATTTGAACCAGTGATTTCTTACGTGAACCTGACAATCATAGACACGCTTGTTGATAGAACGATCGAAAACAGCGGTCTTATGTCCATAGAGAAGAATGATAACAGTTATGTTAACCAGACGTCTAGCGAGAAAGAAGACCGTTCACATGATGTTGGAGAAATTAAAACTGTAACAACTAACCGTGTGCATAACACACCTTGGACTCACGACACGGTCTTACAAACTGACATGCACCAATCAGGTTGCCTTTATAGTGCTCCATTCCACAATATATCATTCCGTCAAGGGCGACAAGCTGGGTTATTTACAAATCATGGAAATGCTAAAAACATTTACGAATGTTCTCAGTGGTGCTGTCAATCGAAACACTGTGACGTGGCATTCATGCTATCCAAGGACTGCTTTTTTGTACGTTGCCATAGTAACAAATCTTGTGACACATTCACAATCCATGGTTCTAAGTTTAACCCGAGGATGGTCTTGGTGAAAAAACAACCAGTTCAACTTGACGCTCAACGCGAGAACAGCACAAGAAATACTTCAAATGGGGTAACAAATCAACCAGGTAGCTTTCAATCAAGCGAATTTATCCCAACAAGATCGGCGATCTTCACAGTGAATAAGTCATCTGATTATTATGGGTATTTAATCTCAAGTGCTTCATTAAGTTTATCAGCAGCAGATCAACTGGCGGTACCATACAGTCCCATTGCTTCAAAAGCAGCAGGTTTGGATGTAAATTCACCTGTTGCAAGCGGTACCTCTGAGGATGACACCAGTCCTGAGGCCACACAACCTGTTCAAAAAGATGACCCATCAAACTTCGTAGAGGTAAAAACGAACGGTTCGGAATTTTGGTGGCAGTTCTACAAGCCAGAGGATATTAATCTAAGCAATTCAAGCTTCAAGGTCGAATTGCCTGATATCAGCGAAAGCACGAGAAATTATGCAGCCATTGCATCAAGTAGATCCGCTTCGCCAACGGTACGTGGTACTCATTCTCACAACCAAGAGCAAGAATTATGTAACCGCGCTAAGATTGTAAATGGAGTGACACTGACAGGAGGTTACTATGCAGGGATATTCAGCATGCAGGAAAACGTCACGAGCATGAAGCAGTGTATCTCAAGATGCTGTTGTCTATCCAAGTGCAATGTAGCTTTTATGGTCAGTAAAATTTGCTACGTGGTCCAGTGCTTCAGTAATGAGAAATGCACAACTGTCAAAGCTCATTATGCAAGGCGATACCATCCACAGGTATCGTACGTTCGCCAAGGACCCATAGACACTTCAATGGATGAGGTCAAACCTCATGTGACCGATCATGACCTCGTTACTGATAAGCTTCGTTGTGTATTGGATGACATCAGTGGGGCGAAGTACACGGTACCGAAAGGATCTGCGTTGGTGCACTCTTCAGCTCAAGATTTGGGTGATTGTGCAAAGCTCTGCTGTCAAACAAGAGGTTGTGAAGTTGCTTTAGTAGATAGTGGTACTTGTTTCTCGTTGAACTGTCATGGCAACCTCACATGTCCAAACACGAACCTTTCACGTGATGAGCAATTTTTTTCACGTTCGGTAGTCGTGATAAAGGACTTGCTCCATTCACAAACGAATTCAGAAGGCGTCGAGACCGAGGCCTGTGATTTCAGTAATGTCCTCCATGAAGTCGTGCTGCGCGGCGGCTCGCAGTCTGGAAAGTTCAAATACCTGATCGAAGTAGAAAACATGGACACTTGTATCAGAGAATGCTGCAGACATAAAGTTTGTGACCTCGCTCTCATGTTGAAGGACAACTGCTTCTTAGTGTCGTGTCACAATGAAATGTTGTGTGACCCGATACCGTCCCGCTCCTCTGACTACCATCCCCAGATAGCCTACAAGATCAAACATGGGAAGCGACGGCATATTGGTAAGGAAGTTTCCTATTTACACTCTATTCAAACAGTGTGAGCTGTTGGACTAGGGTTTCAGTCGACGTTTTCAAGGCAGCGTTTTTTGTGTGGAGCTTTGCGGTGTATCAGAAGCTCGTGCAATTCCCACTAGGGTGAAATAGTTGCGACATTGATCAAAAGTAACATGATCTCGTCGTTATTCGTAATCACAAAAGATTATTCAGTCATTTCCGTAATCAATTTGGTTTTGAACGTAGTTAAAGGTACTTAAGTCTTTCTTTCCATCCCGAGATTGTCAAACTTCGGTCAAGAAACTTTTTACTATAGTCTAATAATTTGTTTGTATTTGTTATATTTGTTTGTTTTTGTTTTTGTGTTGTGGCTTATCATTGCTTCTTTGCTCGTTTTCTTGATGCGTTTTGTTTTGAATTATGAACGAAAGTTAATAACAAAATGTTAAGGTTTCAATATCAATTGTAAGGTTGTGGTTAAGATTTCAAAGTAACCTCTGACAAACGGGAAATTATAATAAAAGCTGCTTCTCTACCTAAACATGTACAGGTAAAAATTAAATTGTTTCTTTCTGATCAGAAAACCGGTCAAGAAGGGACAGAAAGAATTCAGCTACAACCAAGCACATACCTAAAGCTTCAAAATATAGTAATGCAGAAAACGCTACGTTCACGATGGGTAAATTTTTCCCAGTAAGCACCGTTACAGTAAGGAACGGTCATTCCAACGAGAGTGGATTTGTTGACATAGCCAACAACAGTAAAGCTGATGAGGAGATGACTTCTAACGACACGGTGCTAGTGTCTAATGAAACAGAAACCGACATCTTTGCCAACGAGACGACGCCGCAATACGTTCTGATGTCGCAACCATTGTTGACTTTAAACGATTCCAGGTCCGTTCTTGGGGGCAAGTCGACACTTGTCCATATGGAAAACAGTCTGAGTGTTAAGAAAACGGTGCTTCTTTCCCGGTCAGTGAAAAGCAACAAAACACGGACGTTTTCAACAGTGGCTCGGACCGCAGTAGTTGACCCAAGCGAGCTTACCAGCATAGAAATGCAATCGATGGAGAGGTTAAAGTCCTTAAAGGTGCTCTCTAACCAAACGTTTAATACAGAGGCTGCAGAAACCGTCGAGCAAACATCAAAGACCACCGAAGTGCAATTACAGTCGGCAATTTCGCAGGTTTTATCCCCTGCCCCTTTACCTGATTCCCCGCCGGTGCTCAAATCTAGCGTTCACGTAAGTCAAGTTGTAACAAATGACTTGATTAAAACGCAGACCAGTAACGTCCAAACGGTATCCATGGAGAATGGAAGCTCGTCTTTAAACTCTCAGATGTTAACGAGTTTAGGGGTATCGTCTGCTGTAACCTTAGAGAATTCCAATCAGGTGCAGACATCTCAGGTAGAAACAAGTTCTTCAGAAATAAATGAATTTTCTTCGCCAGCTATATCGGATTTAAGTACTCCTCTTAACACTCCTGTAACCAAGCAAAAATTATCGTCAACACGAAATGGGCTTGGGCCACTTAACCTTGTTTCTTCAAATTTGTTAGTGGACCAACCTGGTCTAGCTTCCTTATCTTTGAAAGCCTCCTCCATCAGAAAAAGTAGTGGATCAGAACAAATATCGCAAACAATTCATTCTATCCTACCCGAAATCTTCGAAACTGCTGGAATCTCTTCAAGCGTAGTTATTCTGGATGAGAAAGAAAACCAAGCAATCCTATCGTCAGAAATCTTAGATCAATTAGAGTCAACTGCGAACGTATCGTGGGGAAGCTTCTCTTTAAGTTCAGGTGTGTCTTCGCCTACCAACGTTCTCTTTCGGAGTAGGGTAGACAGCCTTCCTCTGTCACGTTTAGAGACACCAACCATCGCTCAAAGTAAAACAGAAAACTATCTTCAAAGGTTCTCACTAGTCACTGAGTCGGTGCAACCCGGAACACAGACACTGAAGAAAACAGAAGGGTTCGGTCTTCAGAGCTTCATTTTGACAACGACAGAGATTGTGTCAAGTATTAACAGTTATAGCAGGTCCAGCCCGTCTATAATTGTTACCCAGGGAAACAAAACAGTACCAGCCACTGTCACGACCATCTCCAAAAGTGAAGAGCCCAGTATGAGTGCTAATTTGCTCGATCAACCAAACGTGACGGCTCATGCAGATGTGAATTTGACTTCTCCATCTGTGCCTGGGCGATTCTCAAAACAAAGCCAAAATGTTTATCAGCGGAGAACATTTCCCTTCGTCTTACCTACACCATCAGCAACCGTTCATGTTATTACTGAGGAGCCTGTGAATAACAAAGCGTCTTCCTCTCTGGGCAATACACAGTCGATTGAGTTTGCAACAGTGCAGGAGGAACGAGATGAAATCCCCGCACTCACGCCAAGACTAGCAGGACTTCCAATTTTGTCAGACGTATCTTCCATTGAGATCCATTCTTCGACTTCTTTTGTTGGTGCCAGCAGCCCTGGAGTATTAAATGAGAACAACGAAAAATCGAACGACGAGCTGATTTCTGCAAAATCAGACACTTTTGTTGCAGTGGGATTGACGAGCCCACCATTGAAAAGGGAACCACAGGCTGTTTTTTCAGAAAAGATACATTCATCGACGTATTGGAGCCCAACACCGACTGCTACAACAGAGACATTCATGGTAAAGGCGTTTTCAAACCCAGAACTGGCGAACAGTGCACGAAACGTGACACAAGTGACGTTTAAAGGTCAGAGCTCAATAAATCCCTTAATCGAAGCAGATGGTAGCGGTCTAGAAGCTGGTAGCGGTGAAAAGGCATCTCCTGTAGTGAGAGTTCAGGGTACCCGAGAACTCGATGAAGCGGATACACTTTGGCAGTCTACACAGAAAGTCTCGTCATTCAAACGGGAGGTAGCGCTGACAGTAGTAGCAAGCAGTTCATCATCGGTAGCATCATCGCAATTTTCACGTACGATACTTACACCATCTTTACAGCAGGGTGTCGTAACCAACATTGCAGCAGTAAAAACATCTACGTTATTGACACATTTTATACAGAAAAAGTCTAATGTTGAACCATCTGCCACGGAGAAGAATATCACTCAACTGTCTGCTACTGAGGGAAAGCAGGCTGCTACTAGGAAAATTTCACAGCAAGATATTCCGGCTGAATTTTCAGTTTTACACCAAGGGGCAGCTGGTTCCTCGTCCGATGTGTCTCGTAACCAGAGTAGTGCGATATCGAAGTCCACAGAGACCAATAAGCTTTTATCTTCTGGCGTTTCACGGAAGCAATATCTCACTACACTTCCACTACAGGACTTACAAATTCAAAAGCAAATATCAAATGACGTTATTGCAGCATCAAGTACACTCAGCATCACCAAAAGTTTACAGACCTTAATGCCAGAAGAAACTTCCAGTTCAAATGCATCTTTATATAAACAGAAGACTATCCCAGAGTCAACTGATAGTTTTAAAACCTCCTCGGAGCCGTCACAGCAACAGATGATCAGTTTAGAAGGTTTGTTGAGTATTTATTCTCGTAAAACGACAACACTGTCGCTATCACACAGCAGGCCAGCAAACACTTCATCTACGGAATTTCACTCTGGGCTGGTTTCCTTTCGTTCAACTGCAACGAAGAACAGTATTGCTCTTCTTGCCGCAACTCACTCACAAGCTTCTGAGACACTTCAAGGTGTAGGAAAAATGACGCCTTCACGCGTTTACAACGCAAATAATGAGATAAAAAAGAGCGACGCTAGGGTACTGCTTGGAACGCCGTTTTTGCCACACAGCGTCAACACCGAGAACATTAGAAATTCCACCAAAGCCACTCCAAGTGTACTTGAACCCCAATCCAGTGGGAGGTTTGTAACGAGATCACTAACCATAGCATCGACATCTGTACTAGAAAGTCTTGAAGACACGCTGGGAAAGTTGCAGGGGAAAGAAAAAGTAGTCCGTACGCTAGCCAGTGGAATAGTTACAAGCCCTGTGTTTCACCATGCTATTCGCCACATAGGAGATTTACTGAAGAATGAAACTGGATTAGTGCATTCGGTGTCTCGAATTGAAAGCATGTTGGGTCGTCTACAGAACCTCTTAGCACGTGAAACAAGAAACCACGTGAGAAACTCGGTTAACTTTTCGTTGCCCTTGGTAGATACGGTACAGAAAGGCAATAGCTCTAACGAAATATCCAAGCAAGTAGATTCGAAACTTGATGGCATTTCAACGAAGCTAAAACGAATATCGTCAGTGCTCACTGAACTGCAGATAAAGAAAAGAGAAAAAAATAGCACTATAGTTGAAAAGTCTCTTATAGAACGACCGGGAAATTTTACTACAGTCGACGAGAAGCACAACAGGCTTATTGAGCTCTTATTAAAGAGATTTTCTAAATTGGAAGCTCTGATTCAAAGGAATCGAGACTTTGTAAATTTCAACACTTCTAAAACGCAAAGCATCGAATCAGTGAATGGAACCTCCGGTACAAGTGGTCGTGTCGTTCAACATAGCTCATCAAAAGGCTCAAGCAGCATAATAAAATCCAAGCAAGAAGCATCGGCCATGGTTTCATCGTCGAATGAAGCAACCCTTAGAATTTCCAGTCCAGTAACATCTCGGAGAGATCAGATATTTACGAATACCTTGCTTAGCTCCAAAGAAGTCGACATGCATCACACGTCGACTACAATGAAATCAACTATTTCAATTTCATCAACACGGTACATGAATGATCGCAACGTTTCTCAAACCACAACAAATAGGCTGAATTTGGATTTGCTGCAGGTACCAAAAATCAGCTCGTCATCTGTTCACTTATTTACTTCACTTGTTGGTAGACCTCCGCCAAGAAACCTGATGACATCACATGACAGCGTAACGTTACTGACTGACGTAAGCAGCATTAGGAAAGCAGCGTCGTCTTTGGTTCGTGCGAAGCCATCAATTGGAAATGCCGAAAACCATATTAATGTTTCAAGCACAGTTTTGAGGCCATCCGTATCTATGACTAGTTCAAGAACTGCTTCAGCTGTTGTTGGCGTCCCTCAATCAGTCAGTAATCATCACACGTACGACAAGACACATCATGGTGAGCGTAGTGAGGAATTCACGTTTGTGACATTTCGTAGTGGAATGGAGGCTGGTGTTTTCACCGATAGGGGCAAGGTGAAAAATATGGAGTCATGCGTAGAACGCTGCTATAACCATCCATCGTGTCACGTGGCATTCATGGTAGGAAATAACTGTTATTCCATACACTGTTACAGTCAAAAAACGTGCGAAATCCTGCCCGTCCAGTCTCCTATAATCAGCACACGTGTTGTCTATCTCAAGGATAGAATGCTTAGATTACCATACAACACTACAACACAACCCAAAGCCTCTTCTTTAGTAACAGATGATAGGAATTTCACCATCAAGAACTGTGCCAAGAATGTAACAGTTCTCAAGAACATGACATTTCTCGCTGGAATGAGCGCTGGCAACTATACCGATTACGGAACTGTGGATAGCATCCAGGCCTGCTCGAACATTTGCTGCTCTAAAAAAATATGCGATGCGGCGTTCATGATTCTCAATAACTGCTTTACAATCGACTGCATTAGTGACAAAGCCTGCCATGCAATTCCATCAAGATCACATAAGGTAAACACATCCATTGTTTACTTTCGTAAGACTCTCTCTTCAGTGCGTTTTCAGCAAGTGCGCGTGGGGGTGCCTGAGGCTAAGAGTCAGCCACTCTGCCCCCTTCTTAGCGGTGTTCTCAAGGGAGTTACCTTCAACGGGGGAATAAGAGCAGGCAACTTCACTGATCATGGATTTGTCCAGGAATTCTCTTCTTGCATCGAGAAATGCTGTAGTTCGAAGACTTGTGATGTTGCGTTCATGGTCGAAAAGAATTGTTATTCCGTCAAATGTGCTGCAAACAAGAGACGCTGCCTTCCAGTAGTTGCAAGATCGAAGAAATTCAAAACGTTCATGGCTGTAAAGAAAACAGGCGACTTTCCAAAATTCTCTATTCCAGCTGGGAGCAATTCGACGTGTGCTCAAAGCGGGCCTACTCAAAACAATTTTACATTTCGCAGAGGTATCAAGGCTGGAAACTTCACAGGTCGTGGTCAAGTAAAGAACATGGACAGTTGCATTCAGAAATGTTGTAGCAGTCCTTCATGCAGTGCTGCTTTCATGATAGGAAAACACTGTTACTCAGTCGTATGCTCCTCCGCGAAAGACTGCGAGACAGTGCTGGCAAAGAAGACAAACCTCATTACGTCTATTGCTTTTGTGAATAGAGAGAGGGGGAAGGACAAAGCTGAAGAAATTGAGTCAAATCAACGAACGACTTTTACAAGAAGCATTCTAGGGGGCCATTGCGATGTCACTGATGTGCAGCATAATGTAAATATTACTGGGGGATGGAGAGCAGGAAAATTTCTCCGAATTTCTGATATCAAGGACATGAAAAAATGCACGGAAGCTTGCTGCGATTATCATGGATGTGGTGCTGCCATGTTCATCGATAAATACTGCTACAACTTAATCTGTTTTAAGCAGCGAGGCTGTCAGCTGATTGGGTCAAAAGAAGCCTTTATGATTGACAAATTTGTCGCGGTACGCAAGAACGTGGGCCATGTCCTGTCACCTTTCAAGAAAGCGCAAATTGCTACGCTCACTGCGTTTAAAGAGCATATGAATCACTCCTCGTTCAAGCAAGAAGTCCGCAACGCAAACAAAATTCGAAACCGATCGACGATTTTTAACTTGGAGACACCTGAGAAGACAAGAAATGGGGATGACCTACACAAACTGTCACGCTCCGTGATGCAATCTCTATCCATCCAGCCCACACGTGCGCGCTTTTTAACCAAAAGCGAAGGTCTTGATAAAACAGTTTTCAATTCAAACGCCAAGAAACATGAAATTCCCTTCTATATCTCTTCAAAAGTTAAAGACCGCTCTCTGATTCCGTCATTGTTGAGGACACCTCATTCTCATATAAAATCATCCGCTGCAAGTTTGCATGATAGCCCAAGCATCGCAGTTAGACATACGTCATCTATCTCCGTTACAAAGCAGCTGACCAACGTTCAAGATAAGACGCAAAGTGTAGGCACGTTAAAGATCTCAAACTCTAAGACATTATCACTGCTAATAACAGACACTCCTGCCATGTTTAATCCTTCTTCATCCACAAGCAAAGAATATAAGTTGCCAAGGCAGTCACTCAGTTTGGACACGCCATTCACAACTTCCAGCAATTTTACAGAAGAAGTTTCTGTTTCTAGCGCAAGTTCTGCGATTAGTGAGGATGGAATCAACGTAACTGCAGTGCCACAAGAGGGGTACTCATTCAAGAGCGATTATAGTCTACTAAAGGGAAAGGCTAATCACAAAACAAAAAGGACATACGCCTGTACTCATACGTTTGTCTTTAACAATGCAACTTTACGCGGTGGACTCAAAGCTGGAGATGTCAAGAATGAGGGTAAAGTGGAAGGAATGGAGGAATGCGTTGAGATGTGTTGCAAAACACCAGAATGTAACGTGGCGCTGCTGTTGAAGGAGAACTGCTATATTGTGGCCTGCTTTAACAAAGAGAGCTGCGAGGCCGTCCCTTCTAAGCAAACGAAAGGCAGAACGAAAGTCGCGTATGTCGCGCGCAGTAAGGACGAAACAGAACTGATTAAACAACTTATCAGTCACACAGAAACATCAAAAACTAACGTGTCAAGCGCCAATAGAACTAAAGATGGCAAACCAACAGGAAACAAAGATTTTCAACCTGCAGATGTTGCTATTAGACAAGGATCGTGCTTTAGAAGCCCCATTTTGCGCGACGTTCGTTTTAAGCTTGGCAGACACGCTGGCGATTTCAAATCAGTTGGTTTAGTAAGGAATGTTGACCGATGTGTAGCGTTATGCTGCAAGGAACGTGCGTGTAACGCAATCTTCATGTTGGGATCACGTTGTCATCTGGTTTCCTGTTCTAATGAGCAAGATTGCCAGACTGTTGAGGCAAAGTCGAAGTTTTACAAGCCCACGGTGGTTTATTTAGCGAGGTCCAAGGTCGAAGTAGCATACTTTTTCAAGCTGATTCCAAAGGAGGCGCTCGGGAAATATCAAGACAACGCGACTCTTGCTGTGAACGCGTCAACTGATGAGGATGAGTCAGTAATACGCAGATCACAACTGGAACGCCCAGAGTGGAATACAAGCGTCGGTGTGTCGTATTCCCAAAGGAGTAATGCAAACGTCACAGCAGCATCTGAACCTTCAAATGCCTTTACTACTCTGGAGAACGTTACGCCATCACTGAGCAGCATGAGTGTTCCAGTAATACCGCAGTCTACACCGCAATCATCAAATATCGTCTCCCCTCCGGAAACAATGGCGGTGGTGTTAAGTAGTACGAATGTCACAGCACCAGTAGCAGCAATTCCACGACTGGATTCATCAATTGCTGCCACTACTATGAAAATCGTACCACCATTAGCCAGTGTAGAGGTTACAACAAACCTTAAGCCAACACTGGAATCTTCAAATGCCTTCGCTCTTCCTCAAGAACTCTCAAGATCATTTAGTATTTTGAATGTTACACACACGTTGACATCATCAACAACGCTAACGACACCAAAAGTCTTTTCATCTCCACAAGAACATAGGTTATCACTTTATCAGCATGGTGTGGCAACGTCAAACTCAAACACGAAATCTGTTACAACGTCGCTTTTAAATACTTCACGTTCTCCTGTTCTTCCATCTAATGTTACTAACATGCCTTTGAAGCCATTAACGATCACTACCATAGAGAGACGTGGAAACGAGAGCAGTGAACCGAAGACTCACACCAGGTCTGGGCTATCAGCAAAACACTATTTGTCACAGGAGAACGCGATAGAAGAGAAACCTACTATGGCTAACACAACTGCAACTCCTACTCCTGGTGTGAAATCCTCCATTCAAGCACAGTTAAAAATGGTAGTGACAGACATCACGAAATCAACAGATACCGTAAGTCAGCTTAGAGAATCTATAACACGACTGAATATAAGTCGAATAAAATCCCCAGTGGCTCAATTTGAGGCCAGCAAGATTCGGTCATCTGCAAGATTAACGCCAAAGATTTCAAGTGTACAGGAGACCCTTGAGCGCAGCAGATCAGACGAGACAATCGCAACAGCACACTTTGCAAAGAAAGAAGATGTGGATATAATGATAACGAAAGTAGATAAGATGACTTCAACTAATCCGCGTGCTAGTTCTGTTTTTGGCTCAAATTATGATTATTCTACGGCAAATTTTGCCGCCTCGCATCCAACGCCAGCCCCAGCAAGAACAGAAGTTGAAACCTTTCCCGCGAGTCTTGCTCGACACAGGTCCACGGTTTCTCTGCAAAGCGGCTTACGAACCTTAACAGCTGCTCATCAACAAAATGGAAATATCAATGAATCCTGGCGCCACATATCTCAAGCTGACAGCACAACAATGGTTGATACCTCAGACGTACCATCTGGAAAACTACAAACCAATTCGAATGTCTCTATCATCGTGCACAGTAACAAATCCAGTGATGTAACTTCTATTGAGAACAAGACGTCCGGCATAGAACCAACAAGACGGCACTTTGTCAACGAACACAAGAGGGGTGACATTGCAATGTTGAGGAACTCAGCGTTTCAGAAATCTCCCGGGATACTATCACATTTACTGATTCCGTCTTCATTTGTGTCTCAAATCAATGCTACACCTGGAACGAGTAAACAGCAAGTAATGACAGTGAATCAACCCAAGCTCGCAAATCTGAAAAGTGTGTTCCAATCATCTATATTGTCGATAAGTAACAATAGTGAGAACACGTCAATGGCACAGACATTACTGCCGGGAGCCTCAGACAGTAAAGGTATGGTGACGACTAGATCCACATTGAATGGACCCCACTACATTCAACCGTCACCCACCACCAGAGGGAGAAGAAGTTCTTCAACGAGCGAGTTATTGTTAAGGGAATCTCCCTCTATAAGGCTCAGGGCTCAGAGAATTTCAACATCAGCTGTCCCTCTTTTGACGTCTTCAGAGGTTTTGTTTTCTTCAATCCCCATTCAAAGATCATTTACTCACATGATATCACCTAGTCGTGGCGCTGAGGTATACCCCACACCTACAAGTCACACCCTTGAAATAACGAGAACCAAATCAGCGTACGCACCATCCTCTGCACGGCGAATAAATGCTACAACTATTTCATCTTCGCTAGCATTGGCATTAGGGCGCATGAAGACACCTTTGCCAGCGTCATCAATCCAATCAGTCTTGCCAAAGACATCTCGATTAAGTTCCACTTTGTCGACGTTACTTTACCTAAGTGATGTCGTGACTGCAGTAAAGCCTACCACAACAGGTTCCAAACTACTTAAGGGAACGAACGCGGTTGACGATCCCCGTCTCATATTGACAGCTCCGCACATACCCTATACGCTTCACTCGCCCCCAGTTAGCAGAATCAAGAAAATATCTTACACATCAGAGGGACTTATAGCTACAAAAGTTGTCTTGTCATCAAGTGCTGAAACAAAGTCTCCACTTAGTACATCTAACAACAGTCTTCTATCAAGCACAACAAGAACGATTCCACTGCCAACAAGTTCTTTCAAACTAAGTTCGGAAGTAGCTTCAAAGTCAATGGTTCGTTCAAGAGGAAATTTCCGAACCTCTTCATCTGTTCAGCCATATCTATCGACGACTACAAATGCCTCAGCAAAGCTAAGTATTTCCTCTGCATCCCTTCCTCGAAACGTTTCATTCCCTCCACATTCACACATAAATGACTCAGCTGCGAACAATAGCTCCAGAGGAGAGTTTGTTTCAAAAGAAACGGATTATTTGTCACATACAGCCTCCCAGTTGCTCCATCATTCGAAACTAATTAAGACTTCGCTCAAAGTGGAAAAAAGTGTAACAATGCCACCCGGGAACCAAAACCAGACGTCGTCTTCCTTGCTAAAAGCCAAGGATCTTCTTCAGTCACTTCAAGGTTTCATCTCAAATATGGCGTCCAAGCGACAAGCAATTCTGAGAAACGGAAAGACTCAAGACTCCGAGAAGCAGAACATTTCTCATGACAGTTACCAAGCCCACCAAATTGACGAGATTTTAAAAACATTAAGTTCTGATTTTCCGAATATACCTCAAATAAAGGCGCTTAATCAATCCGTTTTGATGTTAGTTTCCAACACCTCAAGAAATGGAAGCGACTTTATGTCGGTGAAATCACTGCTTAATAATATTCGAAACATTCTCAGCCATAGAGAAACATTGCTCCACAGCACACCTCACTTACCAGCCAGAACCACCACCCAAAGTATGTCTACTTCAAGCGTGCCAGTTGAAAAGAGGTTGAATTTCTCTTCTGTCAATATAAAAGACATGCCAGGAAGAACCAAGAGCATTGTTCACGGGCCAAGCAGCCAGATATCATCGAAGGTGACTGTAAATTACAGAAATGTGTCACTTGCTTTTCCACCATCAATCAGTAAAGCGGACAATGCTTCTTCCCAGTTGCTTCAAGTTGCCTTCCCTAGTGAAGCAAAAACTCAACATTCATCTTCCGTTGAGTTGCAAAAACGTGTAGAAATACCCTTCGCTGGCAGACTACTGGAACAAATTAAAGTATTTCAATATTCATCTATGCTTAAACAGCGGCATACACCAACAGATTCGACACCAATAGCCGGAGGTCTGCTAGAACAGATCAGACCTCTTCATAAATCACCACAACAACCCTTACATACCATCTCAGCTAACTTATCGCAGATGTCTAGCGAAAGAGCTCCTTTAATTACGAAACCTTTGGCAAGCAGAAGCTACACACGGGAGGGTGACAAGGAAAACCAAGATAAAGCAACTTCCGTCGAAAATTTGCAGCCCACAGTTGAACTGTCAAGTATAATAAGCAGTAATAGCAAAGGTGTACTGCTAAGTACTTCAGTTACTGAACGTTCAGCTAAATATGCTAGCAGTAGAGAAAGGGATATTCACAGCAAGTCCCCAAAACATGCTACAGGAGTCTCTTATTCTAAAGCATCTTTCACTTCACAAACTGCATCTCCATCGCCAAAGACGGACCTTGAAAAACGAACATCGCATGTGAGACGCACAGGACCTGTGACAGTTATCACAGCAATCCCGTCAGTGATCATAAAGCCACTAGAAATTGTACATAGCAAGATATCAACACCTGTATTAACTAACACGCCTGCTCCAAAACGTCTCGAGTCACTCACATTGCTGCAAGGAAGTAGAGCGCTTCCAAAAGAAACGAGTCAAACAGTTAAAACTACTCTCGATCACAGTACAACGATCCGTTTTCCCTCAACTAAATCAGATTCAACAGAGAAAACGTCGCACAAGGAAAAGAATGGCATGTTTGGATATTTTGCTAAGCTACTCAAAAGCATCAAAGATATTTTAACTAAAAAGAACTCCAGGCCTGGTCGTGAGTCTAATGCCACGTCAGTGTGGAATGGACCGACCCCGTCCTATCAGCACGTTACAAAAGCGACATCTGTTTCATCAGGTCTGAGGTCTGCACTTGCAGCGCTATTCATTACACCTCAGCAATCCGTTGTCACGTCAATTGCTTCGAGTGTAACGCCAACGAAACCAAGTTCATTGCAACTCCTGACTTCCAGAGCCTTGGATATTTCACTAGCGATGCAGCCCTTGCATCAAGTTGCTTTAAACGTCACCGGAATTCGACAAGCGGCTTTGTGTGAACATTCACCCTCCCATGAGAACGCGACGATGCGAGGTGGAATAGACTCAGGTATCTTCAAAGAGGTGGAAATGGTAAATAACGACGCCGAGTGCATCAGTCAATGTTGTTTTTCCAAGACATGCGACGCCGCATTTTTGCTGTCGAATCGTTGCTTTCTTGTCACTTGTAGGAGCAAGACACTTTGCCAGAGCGTCCCAGCCAAGAATGTCAAATTCAGACCCAGAGTGATCTACATAGAGAAGCGAATGGCGCTAGCCAAAGAGGAAAGAAATCAGGAATCATTGAAACTCTCTCTTTCCCCGAGTCCAAGGTTTGAAGCTTCCCTAACGAGCTTTCAGTTCAGTAGGTCAGTAAAATCCAGTATAAGTTTAAATACACCACGAATTAAGAGCCATGGCGGAAAGGCTGTCTGTCAATCTTCCGACATTCAACAAAACGTGACTCTACGAGGTGGAATAAAAAGCGGGCACTTCAAAGACCAAGGGACTGTTGAAAGTATGCAAAAATGTATTGACCTGTGCTGCAGTGAGCGTAACTGCAGTGTTGCTTTTATGCTTTTAAGCCGCTGTTTTTCAGTCTCTTGTTACAATGAGACTTCTTGCAATAGTATCCCGGCGCGAAGTTTAATTTTCCAGCCTCAGTTGGCCTATTTAAGAAGAAATGATACTTCAAGAAGTACATTGAATAATCATTTCGCAACAGTTGCAATTTCTAAAACAAAAACTTCGGTCATGGTGTTCTCTTCATCGAGTGAACTAGGAGGAACGGAAAGCAAAAAAAGCTTGGCTCGTTTCCATGACAACTGTCGCTATAGTAACTCGGAGATTCACGTAACCCTTCGAGGAGGACTGAACGCAGGATCATTTTTGGACTCTGGTGTAGTTGATAACATTACGGAATGCGTCGATAACTGTTGCCAGGCGACCAAATGTGACGTTGCCTTCATGATCGTGAAGAGATGTTTTTTGGTAACGTGCTATAGTTCCAGCCTGTGTCAGAGCATTCCTGCGCGAAATTCCGGCTACTTCACCGAGATTGTGCACATAGCACGAGACGAGAACGCTGTTGTTCGAGATCTTCTAGCAAGACTCGTGCAACCATCATCGCCGCCTGTCAAGATGAAAAGCATTGTTTCAAGTTCGGTGGAAACCTCCACATTCCGTGTTAACCTTCTCAACTCCAGTAGCTCGCTATTTCTCAATAGCACCACAGGTGGCTCCATTAGTAAACTCTTGACACTGAGTGGCCATTTTACTGGTTTCTACAGCGGATCAAGTTTGCCCTCAAGGCCACCCGCTGTACCTGCTTTTAGGGCGGTAATCAAATCTGCGATTGCACCGCTAAACGTCAACAAACAAGGAATAGTTGCACTGATTCAAACGATAGGTATGTCAACACGTCCATTGAGCACTCGTCATGTACTCGATCAGAATATTACGCCATCTTCAGTAAAGCTTAATTCACCATCAAGCTCGCAATGGCCTGAAACTGTCGGAGATGGAAATATACAAGGAAAACAACTGGAAACTGTAGAGTTTTCGAAAGATGAAACATGTCAAAGCACAGCTGTTTTTTACAATGCAACCATGCGTGGAGGAATTAATGCTGGCGTTTTCAAGGACCAAGGGACCGTGCAAAATATGCGGAAATGTATTGAGCAATGTTGCCGATGGCAGTTCTGTAGTGTAGCGTTTATGCTTTTGACTCGTTGTTATATAATTGCCTGCTACAATGATCACTTGTGCGATCCTGTTACAGCCAGAAATGTGACTTTCACACCTCGCATTGCTTTTGTTTCTCGTGTGCGGAGAGATCATGGCAATTTTAGTAGAATTTTAGAAAACATCCCAACACCTACCTTGTCAGTCTACCAGAAGTCACACCTTAAAACATCAACAGGAGGGACAAATTTCACAACAGCCAAAGTTTATTCAAACAAAGCATTATTTCCGTCTACATTGACTAACGCAGCACCACAGCTGCCAAGTTCGCTGGCAATTAAACCTTCGCCATCTCAATCGTCGTTTTCTAAAGTGTTTTCGTCTCGACCTGTATTGCGTCATAATTGCACCAACAGCGAACAAAAACACAATGTAACACTTCGCGGCGGGCTAAGTGCAGGGCATTTCAAAGACAGGGGTAAAGTCGCCGATATGGAAAAGTGTGTCGACTTTTGTTGCAAAGAAGACCATTGTGATGTTGCGCTGATGCTTTTGGAAAACTGTTTTACGGTCATCTGTCACAACAAACGCCTTTGTGAGAGCGTACCTGCCAAGACTGGACGGTACAAGTCAAGAATAGTTTACGTTGGGAAGAATCGTAGTGATAAATCCACCCAGCTGGTAACGCATAAATTAACAAAGACAATCTCCTTACTAGATGCCGCTTTGCCGGCTATGGGAGAAAATAATGAAACTGAGACTTGGCAAAATAGAAAGAAAACCACTGTCTCTGAGAGAACTCGTAGTTTTGAGTCTCAACAACTTACGCAACTCTTATTTTCTCCACCGTTTGAGGAGGTCGACCAAACGAGTAACATCTCGAAGATAGAAAATTTGACTTCTACCGAACATTCCACAAATCAAAGTGAAACAAATAAAGAACATGAGAGTTTGATACTTCAAAAAAAATTACATAAAAACGCAAAAACTAAAACATTTTACGCTACGGCGTCACAACGCAAACAACATCACCTGATTTCAGCATCTGTATCATCAGGTCATAACACTAGCTTGCTATTTTCGTCAACCATAAGGCTGAACGCAAGCGTCTGGGCTCTTCCTGAGCCAGGTAAATCGGCCATAAAAAGGGGTGGAAAGTCAGGACACAAATCTGGGCTAACGTCGACTTTTACGAACCCCTCACAACACTCATTTCCTCAACCTTCCTCTTGTCTCAGCAGCCCGATCTCTTACAATGTTACGCTACGCAACGGTATCCGATCGGGCTATTTTAGAGACCAGGGGAGGGTTGAGAATAATGGCGCGTGTATACAAAAGTGCTGCGGCGCTGAGGACTGTGATGTGGCTTTCTTGCTCAAGCAAAGGTGCTACCTCGTCACGTGCTACACTAAGAAGGGATGCGAGACAGTTCCAGCCAGACACAGCTTACTCAGACCACGTGTTTCTCACGTGCAGCGGACCAATGTTTCCCAACTGATGTCGTTCATGGACGAGCAGGATGATGCTTATTTATCTGGGAAGACAGCTTCTATCCAGTCTCGCAGCAGTACTCGAACTCATTTTATTACACCGTCTTCGACCCTCCCCGCTCCAGTTAACTCACTTGATAGTAGTAGTATACATAAAACAGAAACAAAGGCGTCACCAACTCACAAGGCACAGGCATCTCCAGCTCACCACAGAGGAACGAAACATCACAAACTAAAGACTGGTAAAAATAAACACAGATCTGGTAACCTAGAAACGCAAAAGAGGTCGCAGCACGTGACAGTAGCACCTGAGCTAAAGAAGAGGAAATCGATGAAGTCAACAAAGAGTCGACGCGCCAGACATAAACCTAAACCAAAGGAGACAAAGAGTGAATCATCAAGAGCCAAAATGCAACATTTTCAGTTACAAATGGTGGAGAAAAAAGATCAGAAATTGTCCCATAGTGACTTGAATCAGTTATTCCATCTTATGAAGCCCACGAAACGAGTGAACAATGCTCACAGCATGTCAGATGTTGGACCACAGGAGACGAATTCTGACAGCTTAAAAAAGACAACACAACCAGACAAAATATCCCTCAAGGACGGAGCTATAGCGTCATCGTTTAACTTTCCAACAGTTATAACGACGGCCCCAACTCCTTCCGCTTCGAAACAGGACAGTTCTCGAAAAGCAGTGGCTGCAGGTTTTGACCATAGGACATCTAAAAAGAAAAACGAAGCTACTAGTTTACACAGAAAGTCATCTGCGTCCACTCACAAAGGAGCGACTAAGCAGCGTACTAGGCCTTCTTTGGCAGCAACAAAGCCACATTCAAGAAGTCACAAGTCTCAAACCACAGTAACAGGTCGTCTTGATTTTGCTACCCAAGTTAAGGCTCTTCTTGAAAAAGAAGGCGACAATAAGGAACATTTTGAACAAACCAAAAAGGCAAAGTTTAGCCGAAAGACAACGACTAAGCAAAAAGCTACTTTTATGAACACTAAAGAATTTCACGATTACACTACAACATCAACTACGTCACGTCTAACAGCACCAACCCGAACAAGGTTACGTTTAAATACACCGCGGCAATCTACTGTACTGCCACCGAAAGTTTCATCGCATCGTGGAAGTAAATTCCGTGAAACGAAATCAACTGTACCCTCCTTGCCGACACAAGTTCCCGATCTTCGGGTCTCAAGTTGTGCAACAGGCCATGTGGAATATAATCAAACATTACGGGGTGGGTTGTCTTCAGGTTTGTTTCATGAGGTAGGCAAAGTGACAGATATTCGGGGATGCTCACAGCACTGTTGTTCCAGTCCCATATGTGATTTAGCCTTCATGGTACTGAACCACTGCTTTTTGGTCACCTGTTCAAGTTCCAACCCTCACATGTGCGATAGCACGCCAGCCTTGGCTACGAACTTTAATCCGATGATCTCTCGTGTATCGCGAAGTGGGAGCAAAGACAATAAAGATCAGCCGATGAAAACTGCGTCGGACAGAAACAACAAACCAACCCCCACTGTAAAGCCACTTGCAACACCACCTAAGTTGCCAAGGCAACCAGAAATGGAAGCGCCGGTACCTGCTAGTAACGTAACCAACCAGTCAACTGCCGAGAATCAAGCAAATTCATCTACGTCACCTGCTAACTCGTCACGGAGACACCCTGAAGCTAAAGAGAGTAGTGCAATGCCTGTTTCTGCATCTGAAATGCTACCATCCCCTCCAGGCTGCATTTCCTCTTTAACGGAGCACAATGTTACACTAAGAGGGGGTCTTCATGCCGGAAAATTCACAGACGCGGGTAAAGTGGACGGGTCTTACACTTGTACCGAGCTGTGTTGCAAGGCAGATAACTGTGATGTAGCATTTTTCGCTTTTCATCGCTGTTTCCTTGTCAACTGTTTCGATGAGTACCTTTGTACTTCCACGCCCTCGTTGCTGCCGAACTTCAATCCAACTCTGGTTCACGTGTACCGCCATCATTCAAAACCAACGCCAAAGCCATCAACGACTTTACCACCAATCAACTATGTGTTGCAGCAAATCGAAGATGAAACGAAAACAAAATCAAATAGCAAGAATAAAACTTGTGCCCATTCTGAAGTTTATGAAGAAGTCACGCTTAGGAAAGGCTACAAAGCTGGAAAGTTCACCTCTCATGGTAAAATCAATTCTACAGATCAGTGCGTCGACTTCTGTTGTAGACAGTCTGGTTGTGACTTGATTTTCATGTTTCTAAACAACTGTTTCACAGTTTCCTGTTCCAGTGGAGTCGCGTGCGAGATCGTATCAGCGAGACAATCCAGGTTTAAACCTAGGGTTGTTTATTTGATTAAAAATAACTCCACCAAGCTGATTAAACCATCAGAATTGAATTCTTCTCTCTCTGATCCGAAATCTTTCGTCGGAAAGCAGCCTGTGAATGCCGTGCATTATAAGGAACTGCTATCGGATAAGAATAATGGGGGATCGTACAAGAAGGACTTCAGCCAAATGAGCAATGACACCGAAACAATAGATGAAGAGTTCACGGAAGTTCCTGATAACAAAATAACGTCGCGCACTGTCATCAATACGGCGGGAAAAGTTAACTCACAACATCTGAAACACAACGTTAGCGAACGTATCGTGGGAAAAGAGCCTTTAGATACCTTGCAAAATAAGGTGTTGCGACTGAGTGAGAGAAATCAAGAATCTTACAAAAAGAACTTCACCCAAATGAACAATGATACCGAAACAGTGGATGAAGAATTTAC
This sequence comes from Orbicella faveolata, assembly GCF_042242905.1. Classification (NCBI taxonomy): domain Eukaryota; kingdom Metazoa; phylum Cnidaria; class Anthozoa; order Scleractinia; family Merulinidae; genus Orbicella; species Orbicella faveolata. Next base: position 2,613,913 of record NW_028301563.1, read on the forward strand.
GAAAGTTCCTGGCAACAAACTAACGTCTCGCACTGTAATCAATTCTGCGGTAAACGCTAGCTCACAGCGTCAAAAACACAACATTAGTAACAATTTAATTGCTAAATCCGATATTAAAACTACAAAACAACGCTTCAAGGACAACCATCAACCGAAACTTGAAAGTGGTGAAATGACCAATCACAAGGAAAGCAGAACAGACGAAAAGATGGACCTTGTGTTGAATAAACTAACCAACGTCACAGAAGAGAATAAACGCCTTGAAGGAGAGCTTCACGTTGTTATGGCCAAACAGAATAAGCGCCGTCATAAAAGTAGAGTAACATCCTCAGTTCCGGCTAGAGGAGAGCGTATGAAAGAGAAGTCACAGTCTTCAAAGAGTATTGAAAATAAACGGATTAAGTATAAAGAGAGGCGAAGAATGGGTAGGTTAGGATTCAGTGGTGACGGATCCGGAATGGACTCCTCAGCTCGGAAAAGGGTAGTCATTGTGGATACAGACAGACCTCCAGTGTTTCCGCCAACAGATGAGCATAACATCGAGGAACACAGTATACATGCATTCCGGAGGAAAACGTATCAAAAAGATCATCACTTGAGAAAATCTGGAAAGGTGACACCAGAGCAACGACCCCTAAAAAAGCAGCGTAACAATACAAAGACAGGATTAAAACACTGGGATCCGACAAATGAACACGATATCGAGGAACATTCTATTTATAGCATCAGCGATGTATCGGAAAGCAGGAGCGAATCGATGAAAAACCCGCACGTTAAGGTGGGAGAAGGTTCGGAGGTCAAGTACGGACAACCCGAAGAAGACACAGATGATCTCGAATTGAACGACATTCTGAAGCTGAAACCAAACAATAAGCATGCAAGGAGACCAGAGGAACCAGTGTGGATAAGTTCCAGTGATGAAAACAAAGACGACAGGGAAAGCTTCCATGAACAAATACCTCCTACTCAAAAATGGCATTTCAAGTTTAATGACCGAACAAACAAGGAGCATACCAATGAGGATGAATTCCACATTGAACATCAAGATAAATCAATTGCAAGGTTGGCTGATAAAAACGTTTGGATGAACACAAGAAATGAAGATATAGATCATAAGGAAAGTTTCCATGAAGAAATATTTCCAACACATAAAGCGCACTTCCAGTTGGATAGCCAGAAAGGCCTCGGACATACCAGTGAGGATGAATTCCACGTTAAACATCAATATAACTCTAAGTTGGCTGATAAACATGTTTGGATTAACACAAGAAATGAAGATATCGATAACATGGAAAGTTTCCATGACCAAATAGCTCCAACACACAAATCGCATTTCCAGCTGGATGGCCAGAGAGGCCTCGAACATGCCAGTGAGGAAGAATTCCACATCCATGATCCAACTTCGCCTGCAAAACATATGTGGATGAGCTCGACGAATAAAAACAAAGACCGTTTGGAAAACTTTGATGAACAAATAGCTCCAACTCACAGATCCCATTTCCAGTTGGACAAACAGAAAGAGAGGATGAGAGAGGATGAATTCGACATTGATGGCAACGATAAGTCAGAGGATTCCGAAAGCCATGTCTGGGTTAGTTCGAGAGACAGAAATGAAGACCATTTGGGAAGCTTTCATGATCAAATAGCTCCCACCCATAAATCCAATTTTCAATTTGAGAACCAGAGAATTAACAAAAATTCCAGAGAGGACAAACGGCACAAAGAACAACAAGATAAGCCAGATGTGTCTCAACAGCATGTGTGGAAGAGTACTAGGAATAGAAATGAAGATCGCCTAAAAAGCTTTGATGACCAAATAGCTTCTACTCATAAATCCACCTTCCAGTTGGATAAACAGCGAGAAAACCAGAATACCAAAGAGGATGACTTCGACATTGAAACCCATTATAGACCAGAGGAACCCCAAAGGCATACATCGATTGGTTCGCGAAATAAGAATGAAGACCAGCCGGGAAGCTTTAATGAACAAGTAGCTCCTACTCATATATCGCATTTCCAGTTAGATAAATCGGGAGATAACTATCATTCTAACGACTACGATTTTCATCTTGAAGACAACGTTGAGCCGCAAGATTCTGAGAAACATGTGGGGGAAAGTTCGAGAAATCGAAGCAAAGATCACATGGAAATGGTAAACGTTCCTGAACCAACTGTGTCTTCTCATACATCTAGATTCCAATTTGATAATCAGGGGAAGACCAAGCATATCAACAGAGATGAATTTCACATTAAACAGCAACACAAACCATCTGTACATGAAGTGGCTGGCGCTGAGCCAAAAGACCAACATGACAACGAGCGCCCGGAAATGTTGTCTCAAAATGTCTCAAAGGAGCCTGAAACTGACTTCACAATGTCGAACTCCTCTGAGCCTGCTTTGTCAGAGTTTGTCGAGTCAGAAAAGAACACTGGGACATCTCAAGTGGGGCATGGCGCTGAGGGACCTGTTTTTGCGAAGGAAGACTTTGTTAAAGGACATAAAAGGGTACCACATGATCATAACGAGGGTAGCAATAGCAAGCCAATTGAGGAGATGGCTTTGACGGAAAAACCCTTAGATATTTCTACCTCCTCATCTGTGACCGAGCACACAGGAAATGGGCATAAAACATTGACTCTTCCCGATCGAAAGCAAGAAAACAATAGTCATGAAAAACCAGACCTCGATGCGATCTATAACAAAATAAACAACATCTACAATCGCCTGCAGGATCTTTTTGACGCACAGTCTCGAAGAGAACGAAATACGACCCGTTCCTCTCGTAAAACACGAGGAAGGCTGGATGGAGTAAGCGAAAACTCAAAGAGGCGTGAAGAAGGTATACCGACGCCCCCAGTGTCATCCCTGAGGCCTACAACTCTTCCTTCCAGGTTAACACCACCAACAAAGAGAGTACGAGTGGTCAAACAGTTTGTAACTGATGACTTTGGAGGCTCTGGTGTGCCGCCACATCGCCATCGAGATGCCCTCATGGATTACATTAAAACCATTTATAATCGTGTGCAGGAGTTATACAAGAGGAAGCTGAAGACTCCACCTCCTAGCAAAAGAAGAAAGTTTCATCATGTTTTTGCCTCAAGGGACGACAGAAAACAAAGGAAAACCAGTAAGGGGAGAAGTCACACGAGGAAAGCGAAAAATTACCATCGTAAGAAAGTTGAAGAGGAAGCAGTCTTGAAAGAGATGAAGCGGATATATAAAAATATGAAGGAAATGTACCATCAGCAACGGAAAGCGCAGAAGAAAGCCAAAATTATCGCTCAAACCTCTGAAGGACAACATCAACGGTCATACATTCCTTCACGTTATGGTGCTCGTGAAAGTGATGGTCGAACAGCTCCAACTGTGGAGAGTGCGAAACCGACAGGCCTGGTGGAGACTCTCGAGAGGCCAATTTCACTGACCAGTAGTATCGTAGGAGCTCGAGTTAAACCACAAGTTCATAAGACCGGTAAGTACCCGTCGTGCATTGTCTGATTTGATAGTCAAACAATTAAATGTGAAAGAAACGTGTGGTTTTTACGACAGGTTGCTACGTCTGACAAATTTATTTAAGATATCTCTGAAGGCTGTATTGCATAAAAAGGTGAATACGATACGTTGAACGTGAATTCCAAACTTGGGACGAAAATTTTGAAGGATTAATTGACAGGTTTGTCGTGGTGATTTCCGTAGAGACTCCCTGCAAACGTGAAATATTGTTTCTGGTTTATTTAACATTTCAATGTCAGTTTCGAACAAAGGGAATAGTTAAATAACCTCGATAGAACGAGTTTTGCTGTGTAGTTTGAATTAAGATTTGTTCATTTTGTGTTTTCCCATTTCAGACAGTGGACATCGGCTTGCCCATGAACCTCCAAGGCAACCTAGTGATGAAGGTTATCAGCGACACAAGCCGACAGAACCTAGCAAAGGTTACAATGACTCGATCAAGCATGGCGGTATTTTGGCTGATAGCTTGGCTTCAAGACATCCTACAGTTAACCAGTCATTCATTGACAGGATAGTGGCAGAAATCCAAGCGGAGCACCCGATCATTGGAAAGAAGAAAAAAAGCAATAAATCCGATAACTTGCAACAGTTGATTGACAATGTGGCGGACAGCGTAGTAAAGCAAGTTACCGACGAGTTTACTGGAGATAGGCACAAGCCAAGCAGGCGTGTTGATGTGCCTAAACCACCGGTACAAACAAGCGCATTGGCATCGAAAGATAGTGAAGAAAATATGCCACTCCTCAATGACCATCCGAGCGAAAAGCCTCGCGTAAAGGGTGCTGGTTTCCTGGAAAACGCTATTAAAAAGTTGGCTAGTAAAGATGAAGACCTCCCTCCTGAGATAATCGATAGTGATGAGATAACTGGTGGTATGTCTCCTGTGCCACTCCCTGAGGATGTCAAACCATCATCCATGATATCCCCTGCACAGGAATCACACTCCTCGTTCTCCTACGCCGCACGGGAGAAGGATCCCCTGCGAAGGCCGCAACCCGAGAACCCAGGAAAACAGGAAATACGGGAGATGTACAAGTTCAGACATAGGTTGAAGAAAAAGAAGCCGGTGGTAGAAAAGGGGTTGAAAAAGCTTACCATTCCTGCGACTACTGAGGGTAAGAAAGTATTTTAACAAAGTAAAGAATATTTAAGAGTTGTTTATGATTTTGATTATGCAAACTCTGATCTGCTCCCAGTATGTAGTTAACGATATTTGTTCTCCATACACCTTCAAGTTTTGCTTTGTTCATTTGTTTCAAGATGACATAAAAATTGCACTGATATTAACTAGTATGCCCTATGTTTTTTCTGTTAGGACAGAATTTCAATCTAACACAAATTCGCCCAATATGTAACATTCTAGGATAGTAAATATCGTGTTTTACAGTAATTTATCAATAACTAGACTTGACGTTCTTTAGGAGACTACCATTAAGCCTTGCTTTTTGTTTTGCCTCAAATCAATACAAATAGATCAGAATATCTCGAAAACAGTATGAACTAGTCAGGGATTTAGCGAGAGTTTATCTGTGCAATTGTTCCCTTTCTTATCTGGTAAAATAAGTTGATAAAATGGGCTTGACCGGATAGCATAACATTGTAAGAGATCTTTAAGAGCTCTTGCACTGTTGTGCTGCCCGGAAAAACTGCATGAGAAACCATATAACAAGCAAGAAGACTGAACTACAGTCTAGTTTGTCTAATTCCTTTATGTTGAAATGAAAGGGTTATGAAGACAGTATGTCATAATAATTTTGAATCAGTTTTATATCTCAATGTTTGGAAATTTTTCCCCTGTTCCCTAGGTTAAGAAAGTATAGGGGGGTAGAGGGTTGTCGCAAATTAATTTAGGTTTCGGGGAAGGGAACTATAGCCTTCCAACAAATTAGAAGTGGAAGAGATATTGAGTCTGTAAACTTTCCACGGCATCAGGAGTTCTATTACACTGGAAGCAAACTTCAGTAAACCACTTGTCAGCCAGCCCTATGAAATGCCAGCCCTATGTAAATCCAACCTTATGTATTGGAAACCCTTCCAATAAAAGTTTTTATTTTCATTTGGAATCGGGGTTTAAATTAGTTGAAATCAAATGTTCATTGGTAAATTTATGCTATAATTTGGAAGAGTGTGTGTAATGACTGGTTGTGACTATTTCCTTAGAGGCTTGATCCTCAAGTTATGATCAGATGTCGGCCAAGACTCTCTTTCATTTCTGTCCTTTCTAAGTCGATTTATATTCCCCGATAAATAAATAAATAAATAAATAAATAAATAAATAAACAAATAAATAAATAAATAAAACAGACAGAGTTAGCATTACCTTACCATGATTGTCTTTATTTTACTTTTTCACCAAGGTAACGTAGAATACCTCGTGCTTCACATGGGCTTCGAAAACATCGAAAATCGTACAGCTCTTGACAGTTCTGGGCATGACAACAACGCTGTTCTTAGCGCAGAGGTGCGCCTGTCAGTTACTGAATCCAAATGTGGTTCTGCTCTGAGCATGGGCGGTGGGCGCCTTCTCTTTATCCATTTCAACAGCCGTCCACGAGAGGCTATCACAATCGCTTTGTGGCTAAAGCTCGATTCAGTCTCCGGGACAGCTACTCTGTTCAAAACGACCGGGTCTGGAGCCAAGTACCACTTGAAGGTCGCTGATGGTATCATTTATTGGTCTCATGTTGATGACTTGGGTCACGTGATTTTCAGCATGGAAACGAGGCAGACGGTGGACTCGCTTGATTGGGTACATGTCAGTGCAACTTACGACGCGCACATCAATATGAGCAAGATCATCCTGAATGGAGCTGTTCTTGACGAGAAGGAAGGATACGGGTTACTTTCGCAGAACTGGGACGGGGAAGTTGGAATTGGAATTACCGAAGGCATCCGAGGACTTATTGATGAGTTTTACATGTATAATCATGCACTTGCTGCTTCGGATCTCAGTGATCTGTCGGAAGAGTGCAATCCTGGAGCAGGTAAAATTCATTTGTTTGTTTTGTCCTAGGGTTGGATTTCAACCCCAGGACAAGTTTCAAACAAAACGGAGAGGCCACAAAATGAAGTCAGAGAAAAAGGAGGATGTTTGTTGTTTTTTTCAATTAACTGTGCCTAATCCGCAAATTAAGGAAGGTTAATCCGTTAGAGTTGTTCAATTCGTAAATAACATCTCGTGGGAAACTTTTTAAACCTATATTCGTTATAAATGAACACAATAATTTTATTGTAGTGATTATCTTGGGCATAAAAAATTTTAAATAACGTTTTCTTCACATGGAACTCCCCGCTCCCTCAAAGTCATTCCCCTTGGATTCAGTCGGGTTATGTGGTTACTTCCGTGCCTGATTTCACGCTTGACTTACAGGAGGAGCCATTCCTCTCAAGGAAGGAAGTTATGATGGGCTCATACCCGAGGAAATGATCGAAGATGCGACACTGTTGCTGCATCCAAATGCCACAACAACTAAACAGCTAAACGCAGCTCCTACTACACAAACTACACAAGGCACGACCCCTTCGACAAGCTCGTCAACGAAACCTGTTCCGCCTACTTCGCCAACCACGGCACCTACTACTACTGCTACCACGTCTACAGCAAAATCAACCACCTTGTCTACTAAACCAGTGGTACCAAGCAAGCCTTCATTTACCACTCCATATAAACCGACACTTCAAGTACCAGCTGCTTCGACCCTTAGTAGAAATGGCGGCGTGGGTAGCGTTCCTTCCACGATCACCTTACATGACGAACCCAACTGCCAGCAAGGGATGTTCTACTTCAACAGTGAGTTACGAGGTGGCATGGACGCGGGGCTCTTTATAGACCTGGGCCGAGTAAAAGGCACCTCTGGTTGCCTGAAATTTTGTTGTGAAATCGAGTCATGTGACCTTGTTTTCATGAAACGTGATAGCTGTTACGCCGTGGATTGTTTCAATAGCCACCTGTGCGAGCCCGTGGCAGCGGTCCCGTACAGGAGTGACATGCCCAGTGTTTACTACGTCACGAGAAGTGGCAAATCCATATTGGATGAAAGTAAGTTGTTACATGATTTGAAAGCTTAAATTCCAATATCGTGAACATTTTTACCGTTAGCGTAGAAGAATTCAAATAATAACGCGTCAACATAAAACTTGGCTACGTTACCAACATTTTGTTTTTCATTATTTTACGCACTGTGTTCTGGTTTGTATCAAGAGTAATACCTTTCAGTTTTCATTGAAACTACTAGGGAACTCTGGGAGACATTTAGTCGCGCAGATACTATGGTTTAAGAATCTGCTGGCCGAAATCTGCCAATTTCAAACCCAAAAATGTAAGAACCTGTTTAACCAAGCAAGATCAAGCAGATTTTTATATGTGGGTTACTGTTAAATTCTGAATTCTTGTTATAGAGGAAACACTATAACCAGTTGTGTTAGGCTTATCATGATACAGTTGTGAGTAAATACTGTATATTTAAGGGCCAATCCTAACTTTCTGTAAAATCCGGTAATCAACGAATATATCTCCTTCATAGGAATTAAGAACCTAATAAGAACCTACTTGGCCTAAATTGCCAATAACGTCCCTCGAAATGCTAGAACCTATTTTGCCCGACTTCAAAAAGTAGTACTTACACGCGGGTTCTAACTGTATTAGCAAAATATCGTAATGAGAGGCAAACAAACCTGTCACAAACAGGAACTGAATTATGGTCCTCTAGCAAGAGGAGAAATTTTATCAGAAGATACAAGAGACGACTTCCTCAAAGGTGTCTCTCTCTGGGGATATCGTTATATATACTAACCATATTTACGTCTCTCTTCTCCCCGCAGAACTGAAAAAGTTGGAAACTCGACCAACAACGCGTCCAACAACAAAACAACCAACTGCACAGCCGCTACCAACCATCATAACACCAAGTGAGATGTTCCTTCCTTACCAGAAAATCTCAACACCACCCACCTACGCCTCGCCGATCACAAAACGTTTCTGCGCTCAAGGAATGTTCTTCTACGACGTGAAACTTCGGGATGGCTGGAATGCAGGCATGCTTCTGCAAGCGACGCACGTTGATAGCATGACAGAATGTATTCAGTTATGTTGTGACGAGCCTGCCTGTGATTTTGTTATGCTGAAGGAAAGAAAGTGTAACACAGTGCGGTGCAAAGGAGGCGACACATGTACTGTGGAGGAAGGAGGCAATTACCAGATCTCGTTTGTCAGTAGACAAGGTGAGACCTGGTTTCATTTTCCTATGTACATCTTTGTAATATAAAAAGAATTTTAATCCATGATTATGATATACATGGTCCATTACCACACAGAGTGAATGGAATTTTTCCCTAAACACCCTTGAGAGTGAAAACGGAATAAACAAATTCCTAATAAAATGGCTATCAACTCTAGGACTTTGATGCAAACGGGCTTTGAAATTTAGTTCGGCAACTCAATTAGTTTAAAAAAAAAAACTTTCCATAATGACCAACATTGCTAGGTTTTTTTTTTGAAATTACTAAATTTGACTTTGCACGATACTTAAGTCTATCTAAAATGTCCTATACAGTGTAAATAAAGTAATTGAATTTAACTTAATCTATGGTAGTACAAACTCGAAATGCTTCATCTTTCAGATATGGTCGAGGATGAAACTAAATCTAGACCGACCCCCACGCCTCTTCCCCTCAGTCCTTTGGGTGGCAACATTGATGGCCTGCCGGCGAACCACCTCCGCTATCTCTCGTTATACCTTGGATTTGATCACGTGATCGGCTCCGTGGCGGTGGATGGATCTGGGCTTAACAACGATGCGAGATTAACGAAAGGTAATGTAACATCAGAACCGTTGTTTTAAAGAAGAAGTTAAAAAAATATACAAAACAAATTGGTGCGAGCTAGAGGGGATGGTGTGAGGAACTCCTTTAGTTCTCAGAGAGGAATGATTATCCCTTTTCGCCGTCATTGAATTCGTACTTTGTACGATCCAGTCTACGATTAATGTGTCCATCGGCACATTTGAGGCAAACATTGTGGTATCAGAATTTTCTCCATATGTTACACTCAAGACGAATCTACACGAAATTTTTGTACCCAGTTGGAATCTGTCAAACCGTCTTTATCGTTCCCTTGCAGGCACTGAAGTAACACGGCTTGGTAAGCGAGGATTCGACATTAGATTGAATGGAGGAGACGTGCTACTTGACGGCGAACACTTCCGAGAAAAACCACGCGAGGCCGTCAGCATTGCGCTATGGGTTAAACTCTGGAGGACTGGTGGAGTGCATTCCATGTTTGACACAATCGGTGGACACTCGATTCACAGCAAAGGACAGTACCACTTTGAAGTGTACAATGGGCGGCTTAGATGGTTCCATCGAAACGAATACGCTAAAGAAGTCTTCAACGTCAGGACCTCGCCAGTTCTGCAGCCCAACCTTTGGTACCACGTGGTTGGCACGTACGATTCGCGCACGCACATGGCCAGAGTGTTTGTGAATGGTGACTTGGTTGGGGAGGGTCATGGTAGCGGTATGCTATCCCTAGACTGGGAGGCAAAGGCAGGATTTGGCTCTCATTCCGGACGCAGGATTTTACTCGGCTATCTTGACGAGATTTACATATTTAGACGCGCGCTTCTAGAGAAGGAGATCGACAGATATCTGGAGAATCCGAATAGAGACTCTCTACTTCAGCCAGATTCAGATGGTACCTACACGGAAAGTTACACCGACGATCCTTCAGAGGACGATAGCTTCTCAGATATCAACACCGACACAGTTTGGTTTTCGCGACCGACGAATCGCTTAACAAACTATCCCCTCCCACGCGTTTCGAACAACACCACGACCTACATGGATCAAGAGCAGAAGCCGACTGCTGTTGTGAGTGCCGAGAGAGCAAAACCAACACAAGGGCAAGCTACACAAACACCAACGGTTAAATCACCGCAAACAACAGAAACGACAACGCAGTCTACAACGCCACCCACCACTCTAAAAGCCACAACGACGATTAAAACAACGGCCATGCCGTCCAAGGTAACCAGCACAGCAAAGGAAAACTTCAACTCAATTTGCAGACTAGGTAACGTCTATAGAAACAGGGATCTGGTTGGAGGATTAGGTGCAGGAAACTTCACTGATAAAGGAACAGTCGATACCATTGAGCAGTGTATGAAGATTTGCTGTGGAGTGCCGGATTGCTCCGTGGCTTACATGGTGGAAACTAATTGCTTTGCCATAACTTGCAAGGAAAAGGAACAGTGTAAGACATTCATGAAGGACCCATCGGAAAACAGTCCGGTTATAGGATTTGTCGATCGAAACCGACCAGAAGGTAAGCGTTCTTATACTTGGTTACTTAGCGTGAAAACTCTTTATAGATGCACAGATCCTCTCATGAGGTTCTTACCGTAGAACGAAAGAATTGCTATCTTCAGAGGACTTATAATTGTTTCTTAAAACACGCCAATTTAAGATGCAATGTCCCTAGACACCTAAATTCTCATGAAACGTTTATAGCCGTAACAATTAATCAGTCGAGTTAGTTCCGGGTCGATTAATATAATTAGATTTACTGGAGACAGGTAAATATAGATGAGTGGTGAAAAATGTAGTTTGCATATTCTAGAGCCACATGGCCTTGAGAGTTTTAAAAGATGTATGGCCGCATGTTAAATGCTGCCCTTAGCTATCCAGCTAGGATTGCGTTTGCAAAAGCTCATTTCCCCCGAGACTGAAACTGTATGATTTGCCACGGTTGACTTTAACTCTACGGTTACCACGTTGGCGAGGATGGCTTCAGAGGCCCATGCAGTAATTTTTGCGGCAATTGTTTGGGGAGGCTTATGTAAATGTAAGCGGCTTAACTGAGAGCCGAGGCAGTTACATAATTAGATTTTGAAAAGAAGCGAATATCTGTTGGTGTTTGTTCGATATTTGTACCTTCTCTTTCCAGAATCAACTCCACGCCCTTCTGCGACAGAGGAAACACAAGAACTACCAAATCTTTCGGAGAACAACGTCCACGTTGAACCAGATGCAGATTCTAAAACCTTTTACACCTCGGAAGACGACAAGGAGCCTGCAAACAACTTGATTGACCTTCTATCCCCAAAGAATCCCACTTCAAGTATAACTTCTGAGCCTGTGGTATCACGCTGTACCCACAGCAGACTATATCATCACGTGACTTTGATAGGTGGTTTACGCGCGGGAAACTTCTCACGGCTGGCAGAGCATGTGGATATGGGCGAGTGCACCCGGAAGTGCTGTGCCCAGCGGTCATGTAACTTGGCGATCCTTATGAGAGACACATGTTTTGGGTTGCATTGCTCTAGTCCAGAGCTTTGCAGTACCAGGCCTGCTCGTTTAAGAGGTTTCTCTCTCAAGATAATGTATATTTACAGGGAAGACTCCAAAGGTAGGTTTCCGCCCTTAGTGTCCTTTTTTTATGTGTAAGCAGCTCTCAGACTACAGACAACATTTACTTATTTTTTTGTTTTCGCTTTCCCTCTAAAGCTCAAGCAAAGGCTACTGCCAAAACGACAGAACCCTCGCTAGAAGACCTTCTTGGTGAAGTCAAACCTACTCAGTCCCCAACAACTGCGCCGTCTTTGAACACTATGCTGGGATTCCCTCGCATGGGCACCAGTCATGTGATAACGCCTAAGCCTCCGACCGGGTGTTCTCAAGGACTGACAGTCAACAATGTTATTTTGAACGGCGGGATGGGAGCTGGCGAGGTCGCTCAGTTCTCAGACGTGAGAGATTTACAGCTTTGTATCGAGAAGTGCTGCGTGAGTTCGAAGTGCCACTTGGCTTATGTCATACACGAGGTCTGTTACACTGTGAACTGCTTCAGTAGGGACCTCTGTCGAACAAGACCTATTGAGAACACTGCTGTACACTCGGTTATCTCATACGTCAAGAGAACCGGCTTGGCAATGTTCAGCAGCGCCGAGGAAGCAAGCGTTCAAAATCTTCGAAACGCCGATATGCAGCCAACAAAGAATCCAATTAGTGCTGCCTTCACCACCAAAGAGCCAGGCAACAACACCATCTGCCAGAAGGACAGAACGTTTTACAACGTACAGCTGAAGGGAGGAGAGAGCACTGGCGTATTTACCGAGAGAGGCCTGGTATCAGACATCAGTCAGTGTGCAGGAATATGCTGCGGGGACCCGTCATGTGACCTGGCTTACACGGAAGGTCAGCGGTGCTATACAGTAAAATGCTACAACCAAGAGGCTTGTCAACTCATAGAGGCCAGTCCCCTCGCTGTTAAGACTGCCATGGCGTACGTTATCAGGTTGACGAACAAATATGTTATTCAAGGTTGGTTGATATCGTTGCTTGCTGTCTTGTTCTAAGTTTACATTCTACAGAAGCAGTAACTCTGCAACAAATCAAAGACGGAATGACTTCAGGAGACAGCGTGGCCGAGTGGTTAGGGCGCCGGACTTGAAATCCGGAGCTCGCGGGTTCAAGTCCCGCTGTAACCACTAAGCTGGAGTTGTTTCTCGGTAGACCCTAGTTCAACTCCTCGGTCATGCTTGTAAATAGCCAACTGGTCTGCCTCCCGCCAGTTAGGATTTTCCAGCCTATTATGTTTAGTTGATATATTTGTTTCTTTCAGTTTAAGTGGCATGCCTGTGAACTAGCTAGGTGTAGCTAAGCGCATTGACCACTATAAACAACAATATTTTTTACGGCTTCGTTGCTTTTGTTTTTACTGCTCAGTGCCTCCACGAACAACTGACTCGATGACAAGAAGACTAGAAACTACAAAGCTGGTGATGTCGACAACTAATAAACCAATAATACATGGTGACCATAGCAAAGATGGTAAGAAAAAAAGTCACGGTTATTCTTTTCCCTTTAAATATTGAAAAGAGCTTTGCTTTTGTTTTCTCCTCAAACCAACATTTGCCTGCATTATAACTGTACATTCAGGGTCACGTTCTCCATGCTATTATGTCACACTCTCATCAGTTTCCTTCGATTACCAAAGCCTCGATGACAGATTAGAGCGAGGTTAGGGCGAAATTTAAGTGAAGTGCATCTTCCAAACAAAATACCGCTGACCGACAAGGAATATAGCCTATTCTCCTTATTTCTGTTTGTTTTACTCCTACAAGAAATTTCCAATGATGCTAATGAACGCGACAGCCATCAGAAAGAAGATAATGGACACGATGACTTACGACCCTATCATGTTCTTAAAAATAATTTGTACAAGCATCACCATCACCTTAACAAAGGTAAGACTGATATTCAAACTTCAAAGCAGTTCATAATTTAACTTAACATTATCGATCCCTAGCCCTACGAAGGTTTTAATTCTTTGTTTTATTTCTGAATTATCAGTTGAAGGTATGCAGTGTCCTGCCAGACGATATGGCTGTCAACACTACTGTGTTCATCTGCCTGATGGAGGCCATCGCTGCATGTGTCACCATGGTTACAGTTTGGCGCCAAATGGAAGATATTGTGAAGGTATGTACTAAATTTTCCTTTTCAACGTAAGCAAGTGTTTTTAAACCTACTATAGCACTAAAAGAAATTTGGATTTAACTCTTTAAGCTTTCATTTTCTGATCCTTTCATAACAATACTGAGAAGGCCAGCTGTAAGCGCAAAACAAATCAATTTAACAAATAATTGTGTGCTACGTTCTCTGCAGGACTAAAACGGAGATTTAAAACGTAATAACGAAAGGGTGTTTGAAGAAAATACTAGACGTCTCTGCAGGCAGGCTATTTAACGCAAGATCCCACGTTTAAAACTGAGAATCACAATTATTTTATTGACGTAACTTATTATTCACGCCTTCCTCTTCGTTGCTTAGACGTTGACGAATGTACTGACGACACGCATGGCTGTGAACATGACTGCATTAATAATGACGGTAGCTACCGGTGTGAGTGCCGCAGTGGATTTATGCTGAGCAAAGACCGTAGACACTGCGACGGTAAATAGAACCGACAACGACTTTAATGCTTTCCTCTTGACTATCATGAGAAGTTTTTTAGCTTGGTTTTAACTTGGTTTCGAGTGGTCTTTTTTGCGTACCAAAAAGTCCTTTTTGCGTTGCGTCTGCCCGGCCTGGGAAAACCTTCTACATGAAAACTTCCTTTCATTTACAAGCAAACCAAACTTATTTTTACTCGAAACGATCGGCACAGTACTAGTGCAGCGTTTTTGAATCAGAATCAAAGGTAACTCTGCTTGTAAGACAACCATTTGGACTAAACATCTATTAAGAACGGGACACCGTCATGACCTGTTAACTTGTTTGTTCAATGCTGGGCGTCTATTGTTTTGATAATATTATTTTGACTGTGATAAATTTTCTTGACGTTGTCGTGATTTCAATCGCTTTTTCTTTATTTTAGTCGTTGAGAAACTCACCACAGCCCATATTTAAGTCATTGAAATTTATTCGTGGTCTTGTTTTTTGTCTATTTATTTGTTTAGATCTTGACGAGTGCACCATGGAAGTTCACAGCTGTTCTCACATGTGCCATAACACTCCTGGCAGCTACACATGTTCATGTAAAGAAGGTTATCAACTCCAGGCTGATGAGCTACATTGTATAGGTAAGAAGACAGATCAGTGAATTTATTTTACCGAGTCTCACTCATCTGGTCTATAACTGGCGTCAAACCATCTTGGCTTTCTCGTGGTGACTACCCTTTTTCCCTTTCGTAACTTTCTCAACAAGATATCAAAGGGAAAATAAAACTCTTAGGTGCACTGCATTGAACATTTCTTTTCTATAAATTTCGAGATCACACATACCATTAGTTACTCAGTTTAGCCGCCAATAACTTTCGTTGTCATAAATTTATAGATTTACTCGGTTGTAATTGTCATGTACTTGTTTCTGTGTGCGTGTATTTATTTATTTATTTATTTATTTATTTTTTTTTTTTTCAGTCATCACAGAGGTGGGATCTAAGAAGGATCAAGATCATCCGTCTGTAGCCGGATTAGAAAGTAAGTGTGTTCACGGCTGAGATCATTGTCCAGTTTCTCTTTATAGTATCAATACATTGTCAAACAAAAAGGTTAGGAGAATGATATAAACTATCAGCCATGGAATAGTGTTGATCAGTGGCCTGTCTGAAACATCGAATTTGAGGAAGTGGGCAGATTTAGCAGGGTAGTGTACAAATATATGATTGAAACAAAGCTGCGTGCAAACCAGTCAGTAACGGAAAATGATGTCTTAGACTTTGAAATTGCAACGAACAACATCGATCGCTGCTCCATTATAAGTCACCATTAATCGGTGGAAAATTGGATTTTTCTTAAGAGATCATTACAACTGAATCGGTTTTTCTAATTTTCAATCCACTAGTTCCTACAACAATAACCCAAGCCCCTAAAGATGTAACGGTAACGCAGGGTGAATCCGGGATCTTTCATTGCAAGGCGAGAGGTCATCCAGCACCTCATATCGCTTGGGCAGCAGGGCCAAACGGTGACCAACCCATCCCCTCTGAGAAGAGGTTCAAGATCTTACCTAGTGGCTCCTTGGTAATTGGTCACGTGAATTTTACAGATCAAGGCATGTATCGTTGCGTTGCGTCGAATCCTGTGGGCAGTGCTACGGCAGCAGCAACTCTTAGTGTGACAGGTAAGGAACCGGTAAAACTGGTTACGAAAATCTGGTGCGAACCAGACAAGCTCCTTTAAGAGCGTACCTTTAGTACTTGTTGGTTTTACAGGTGTTAATCTCGGAGCTTAACCGTCTCTTGCATTAGCGGAGCGAAATCTGATACAATATCAAATGGTTTGAAAAAGTAACAAGGCTCTCAAAATATCCTTTAAGGAAGCCATCGAGAAAATCTGAAAGATACACAATTAAAAAAAAAATGCAACACCTAAAATGTCGACTCCATTGGCCATAAACCACATTTAACGAGGTCTATTTGTTTAAATTCTCTCTTTCATTTAGATCTTGACGAGTGCAGTGTCCGCAGTCATGATTGTCAGCAGGTGTGTGTCAATACTGAGGGAAGCTTCAGATGTGAGTGCCATTCTGGATTCATGTTAAACAGAGACAGGAAGAGCTGTCAAGGTAATATAACGTTACAATTTTTGAATGTTTGCACTTTTCGACTGTTTGCGAGTAACACAGTAGCTTGATCGTGGAGGCGCAGAGGCCTCGCGGTTAGTGAGCTCGCCTCCGGTCTTAGCCGGAGACACTGTGTTGTGTTCTTGGGCATCTCTCCACCCATGTGTTCAAACGGGTACCGGTGAATTTAATGCTGAGGGGTAACCCTGCGATGGACTAACATCTCATCCATTGGGGAGTAGAAATACTCCTAGTCGCTTCATACTACAGAAACCGGGATAAGCTCCAGCCAGATGGGCCACTTGGCTCGTATGCAGACTTTACCCATCTTTTTACCTTACAGTAGCTTGATGTCTAGTGCGTTATAGTACGCATCGAGCGGGTCGACTTCAAGCCCATCACTAACTCTCTTCACTCATTTGATTATTTTCATCCGTTGTGTTTTCAGATGTAGATGAGTGCACAGTCGGTAGCCATTTTTGTGATGATATTTGTCATAACACGCTGGGTAGCTTCACCTGTCATTGCAAATCAGGATACAGACTAATGGCTGACCTCAAAACATGTCTAGGTAATGAAACCAGTTTATTTTCTACGCTGTCGATAATTACAATTCAGTTCTGTATTTGGGTTAGGGTTCGGATTTGGCTGTCCAGAATTTATTTTATATGAAAGAAAGAAGGACAACAAAGTGGGGAAAATTATTAGTGAGCGTTCTCCACCTTTGTCCTTGTTCGACCACTTTTAGCTATGCGAAAAATTAAAGGTAATAACATTTAACAAAATAAAAATTTTAAACTTTGTTGAACTATACTAAATCCTTGGCGATGTTTGCTGTTCTTAACTCTTTACTGTCTCAGACTAGCCTTGTTTTTTTAGGGTTAAATATGCCGGACTGTACAACCAACCTTAAATTTTGTGCTCTCTAAATACCGGAAATCAGGGAATCTTATCTTTTAATGGATTATTTGTCCTTATTGTTCAGATGTCGACGAGTGCACAGAGCCTGGCCATGGCTGTTCGCAGCTGTGTAATAATACGATGGGAGGTTACAATTGTTACTGCCTGAGGGGCTACTGGCTGAAAAAAGACAACAAAACATGCGCGGGTAAGTTCGGCAAACTTTCGTACAGTTTCTTTTCCGGCAGTTTGTACGTGAATTTCCTTCGAGTACAATGATCATGAATTTGTAATGTTCACAAGAAAGCAAAAGTGTTTATGCCATTAGCTAAAGATAAATATTTCCTTTCTTTCAGATCATCACGTCATGTTAGACAGCTCCAAACCGACCACACTCTCAGCTGGCATGGTAGCGTTCGTGGCGATTGCGTCTGTCAGTGTGTTGATCGTTATCGGTACTGTGGTATGCGTAATTCGTTACAGAAGGAGTGCACGGTTAAGAGACAGTGACATGCTAGAGGTAAAGAAAATTACCTTTAAGCGTTGTTAAAGCTATAAAAGAATAATTTTGCTTGAAACTTTTTTCATATGAAATCTTGTCGTTCGGCAGCTACTCGCAAAAGATAAAAATAAATTTTGGCAACTTTCAAGATAAGTTTTGTTGGTTTTCTAAACGTTTTTAGCCAACCAAAAAGCAACAGCTGCACGTGCAATTCATCGACTTGTCACTATCATTAATGTCTCTGTTAACTTTGATTGGTGGAGTAATGGAAAGCCAACATAAAGATCTCATAGACCTTATAGCGTAGTTTATTGTACTGTTTTTATGAGCCCAGTTCACGGAGAGAAGCAGATTTAAACGAATTCATGGCTAAAACTTGTAGCGTGAGTTAAACAAGTTTTGTTTTGGTTTTTTGATAGGGGGAAAAGAAATCCTTGTTCTCTTGGATGGAGTGACATGTTCTGGTCTTTTTAAGACTTGTTGTGACGTGTTTGTTTTATTTTTTTATCATGTTATTGCTGATGAAATAACCGAATGAAATTGAATGGAAAGCTGAACTTCTCGGTGAAGAAAATTTATTTTTGTAATAGAGTTTTGTATTTACTTTTTTAACTAGTTTAAAAACTGTTTTTTAATAAAATTATATTTCAAACAACAGAGGTTTTTACTTTTACTTAGTTTGACACCTGTTTTCTTTTCTTTGTTTTTGTTTTGTTTTGTTTTGTTTTGTTTTGTTTTGTTTTGTTTTGTTTTGTTTTGTTTTTCATTTCTGTCAAGTCCTTGTGATACGCTTAAGTGCTCCTTGCTACACCAGGTTTGGGGGGGGGGGGGGGGGGGGGGACGCAGAAAGGAGGTTACTGGTATTTTCCAAACTCGCTGCGCTGATTGATATCATGTTTCGGTGTCTTTGGAGATCGGCCAAGAGAATAATATCGATGGGGTGCAAAGGTCAGCTTACAGACGTGTCTGCTTTTTACTAGAAAGCTTCAACCCTATTCAGAGAAATTTGTGTTATTTTGGTCGCAATCAGCTGGCAAAAACGTAACAACCAGCTGAGTTTTTTACCTTCAAGCAAACTCACACACGTATGAAACGAAAAAAAAATAGTTTTCAATAGACGCTCAATAGGGTGTGGTGTATCGTATTTCCTCGAAAAAGCGCCCACGCTCTAATAAGCGCCCCCCTCCCCTCCCCCCTCAATTTCTTAAATAGAAGAGACACAGAGAAAACCTCTTGCTATTGCTGGTTTTCAGTGTCACGCAATTCAAAATAGATCAAAATAAAAATCAAAACCGGTCGATAGATAAAGTCCAGATCTGGGAAATGAAAGAAGGTAAATATGCAAAGACTCTCGCCAAAATTCTGGTCACAGCAATTTTTCTTATGCGAGATATGCGGAGAAATTTTTATCCAAATTTATAGAGATTTGTATGGAGACGCCATGCTATTGCCCATACGTATGGGCACCAACATGGCGGCCGGAAACCAACAGAAACATCTGTTACTGAGTTTTGCTACAAAAGCGTGAATTTATCCCTTGAGGAACTCTAAAAACATTAAAATAATACTTTTTCTAAGGCATGAAGTGTTCAGATAGCCAAGTTCCCCGAAATAAGTCACTTTTTTAACCATCATGACAGCTCTCTAGGCATTCATGTAAATGCCGCGTCACGCAAAAGCTTAGAAATTCAAGCGTAGTATATCACAAAACCAAGAACCTATTCGGGGCGAAAGTTTGTATGAATACTAGTTTTCAGCTGCTCTTATACGTCATTTAAGTAAAATCTCAGAAAGACCAATAGTTTTATAGTTCGAATTTTGGTGACGTCATGTGAAAACCAGCTATTGTCACTTTATTTATAATCTTTTGAGCTTCAATCACTCTGGTATTAACGCATGTTGAAGAACAGTTTATTTCCCGTTCAGTCACTTCCTGTTATTTCTATATACATGTGCTTGCAGAGTTCTTTTATGTGCATTATCCAAAATAGACTGAATTGCAGTTCGTTGAAAGACTACTTAAAAAGCGTCCACCGCGATTGAGCACCCCGGCCCCTATTGACCGAAATTTATAATTTAGTGCTGGGCGCCTATTCGAGGAAATACGGTATCTGTCTTTTATGAATGATAGGCGCACCATGAAGATCAGTCAATATTTTGATGTTTTACCACTTTAGATTCTGATATTTTGGTCTTAACTAGGTTATTCCTGTAAATATAACCCCCGGGTTACGTTCGACGCCCCAAGGACTTTGTATGGCATCCAGAAGTTCACAATTTAAAACAATAATAACTAAATGCAAAAAGATCTTAGTCCCGGTTTCTGCCCGTGCACTATTTTTGTTTTGTGGAAACCATCTTCAGAGTACAGAGCATTTTCAATACCCAGTCTACCTAGGCACTTTCTTTACTCCCTCTCCCTATCGATATTTAGATAACCAGTACCAAGGGGCAAACTAAAGAAATGTGTATCGACAATCACATGATCCCAGTGATCTGCTTTTGATGACAGACAATATATTTTCTAGAATTGCTAACTTTTTCCGAGAAAAACCGGAAGACCTCCTACTGTGGCAGACGCTTGGCCTTTTTTGACTGGCTGATTTTGAATAAGACGTTTATAACCGGTTCGAGCTTGCATCTTTCACAGTTCGCTTCCTTCGAGAGTCGGCTTCAACGGAGTATTCTTGGCTCAGCAAATCAGGTAAGTCCTCATCAAACGCAACCCTTTTAAATATCAAACACGAACACCCACTCATGATGAGTAATGTCTTAGCTCTCGAAATAACAATTGCATTTCCAAACAGCACAAAAGATAAAGTTGGGTGATGCATGACTGCATGGTTAGTTTATGCTTAATTTGCATTGTATAGCACTGTAAAGAGCTCTCAGAGGCTTCGGGAGCTGTTCTTCTGCGTTAATTTTTTTCAATTTCTTCGCACACAGACTTCTATATGTTGTAAAGTTCAGCGTACAGAGACATGCAACTACATGAACTAAGAAGGACAGTTTGTTACTAAACTTATGTCAATATGGGTTTGCAAGCGTGAATTTGCTGTCTTGTTTGTGGTTCACTTGGTTTTCATATGATTATGAAGTTGCGTAAGACATGAAAATGTTCTTATTTGACAGGAAATGTAACTCCTTGAGGTTATCCGCGAAATTCTTAATAGTGACTGAATTGTTACTTATCCAAAACTTTATTGGCCATGTTGCTTACTGTTGTCAAAAATCTACGCTCGATAAAAACAGCTAAAGTGAGACAAATCGTTGCACCTAAACTCAGTATTCTCTTTGTCAAAAAGTAATATTAGCGGTGAATTTTTGAACAAGGAATTATTTGTAAAAGGTAGATAACAGAGATGTTTCGCATAACTCCGCTGAAAAACACATCCTCTAACTATGCAAATTACTAACTATGAAAGACCGTTTCTTGTCATCAGTTCAACCTCTCAGACAATGTGGATTATCAATGAATGGAAATCCAAACAATCTTCGTGACTTTATGACACCGATTATATTTTGAATTTACATATTTTTTTTTCTATAAATTTACACAGTTGTTTCTGTCTGATGAACGGATTCGGGGTTAAGAGTAGCTCTAGTGCTATTTGTTTCACCTTTACGTTTAGATGAGATATAGTCAATTATATATCATTAAACAGTACGACATGTTGCTGAGCCAAAAAAAAAAGTACAAAGTTCTAGAACGACGGGCTGAAACCATCGGGGCTGGCGCCAAATGATACCGATCGCCCGGTATGTCTTCAAATGTTTAATGGTGTGCTCTATAATTATGATAATTCGGCATTTCCACATTTTACGATTAAATCTTCAGTGGTGTCTGGGCATATAAGCATTGAATGGCAAAGATATCAGTGACGTCACCTATTGTTATTAATATGCCAACCAGAGAACTATTAGCTGGTGAAACAAAGAGTTCTTTTGTTTAACGTTTTGAGCATTTAAAAAATAAAAAAGATGTTTGTAAAATATGGAAATAGATTTGGAGTTGGAGTTTGCTTTCGCATTGCTTACGACTTTGCGGGAACGTCCTTTGAAAGCATTCATATGTTAGGAAAAATAATGAGACTAAATTTCGATTGGATGGTTTTGTTGGCTTCGTTTGTGAAATAAACTTGATGCAAGATACCATTGGGGAGGCGTTGGCCGCAACAGCACCAATTGTGGAACTTGCATCTGATTACCAAATAACACTATTCCTCTTTGCAGATTGCAAATTATGTGGGCTTTGGAGGGAGCGATACAAGAGCAGGGTGCGCATCTGACGAGAGTACTTCGTGATTTTTCCGAGAAGAATGTGAAGATTTCAGAGGCAGACAAGACCCGCTCAAAGAAACTGGTGAAGGACTACATTAAAGGCCACATCATGGAGTACTGTGGAAGAAACTCTCCGCTTCCAATCCACGGATTAGAGCATACAGGAAGCGTTTACGAGAGGCTGAAAACGGAAGCTTTGGATGAAGTAGATTTTATGGTTGTGGTGAAAACAGCGAACCCAGGTCGTCCAGGATCACGGAGTGATCTCGGGATTACTGTTGAACAAACTGGTGAGCCTGGTTACGTGCGTTTTAAAGTCAAGGAAGGCTCTAATCTTCACTCGTATGCCAGTCCTGAAGGGTACATCAGTCCAGAGCGGTTTCGAGGTCGCTGGCTGCATAGTCTTGTTTCTCGTGCAGCAAAGGACTTCAATGACAGCTCTTCAAGTTCTGACGTCCGTTTGCATGTGCGCCAGCACGGTCCCGCCGTACAGCTAGATATTACGGAGAAGAAAACCTGGGCGAAGCTGTTGTCGGTGGATCTAGTCCCCAGCTTGGAAACTGATGCTGGTGAACATTTTGTTCCAAAGCCTAACAAGTCGCTTTCCATTCGCCATCCCGACCTTCTTTGGAGACAGTCGTTTTCACTGGAGGAAAAAGCCACGTTGAAAAACATGGACAAGAATGACCAAGGCTGCAGGCACGAACTCTTTAGAATCGTGAAAACCTTAGTTCAGAAGGAGCCCACGTCGTTCGGAGCACTGAATTCGTACCACTTGAAGACCGCTTTCATGCATTATATAAAACAAAACCCTGGCAATTGGGCTGACCAGCACTCTCTTGGGCATCACTTTGTTGGATATCTCGGAGAGCTGAAGAAGAATCTGGACAAGGGAAATCTTCAACACTTCTGGATTCGTGGCGTAAACCTGATCGAACAGGATGGCATCGAACCAACAGTTACCAAGCAAATGGCAAACCGTTTGAAAAATATCCTAGAAAGGGAACCCAAAGGAAATCCAACTTCAGTCTCGAGAAATGCGAGAATGCAAACCGAAAGTCGTCAAATTCTCCCTCGTTTAAGAATTCCGCCAAGCGTAGATCGAGCGCAGCAGACAGAACGAATTCCACTGTTCAATATAAGGCGATATGATGCATGCGATAGCATGGAAACTGCTGACTGCTACCAGTTTTCTCGTTTTAGGATGTTCGAAGACTCTGATTCGTTTGATTACGGTACGCAAAATCCTATCACACGCGCCCTTAAGTGTCTGTTTAAGTTTCTTTTCAAGTTATTGTTGGGGCTAGTTCTCTTGGGGTTTTCGTTACTAATCTATATATCTTGGTTAGCAGGTGTAGGGTTGTTGATTATCTTAACTTGGTTCGGATTGTCTCAGATTGACTAGGATTTACTTAGCAGTTTTGAACAAAAGCGTGAAGCCTCGGCCTACAAAATAGCTCAACTATTCTTCTAGCGAACTATGCAGTACCCATTATTTTAGTTATTACCCTTTCTGTGTACCTAAGGTTTCTATTTACCAAATCGAAATATTGCATCAGGGCACTGAGTTAACAAATCTTCTCTAGTACAGGCTTAAAATATCCAAGGAGTTCATGTATGTAGTTCTAAGCCTCTTGCCTTCGACTGATCTCGATCGACGTGTTCCCAGTCAAGTCAAGTCAAATTTGTTATACGCTGTTTACAACCATTTCTTAGAAAAGATAACTTAATGATCGTGAGTACACGATAGCATTTGTACGATTTGTGGACGGTGAGTTACAGTGGCCGAAGAAGCAAAAGCATGTTCGAATAGATAGACGATCCAAGATGTTTTGCAATGACAATAGCAATGGCAATGGCAATGGCAGTGGCAATGACAATAAAGGCAATTGCAATGGCAATTGCAATGGTAATGACAATGGCAATGATTATGGCAATTAAATGATAATGATAATAGTGACAATAAGACCGATAGCTTTGGATGGAAAGACGAGTAACTCCAAAGCTATTCTAACCGGCTAGAAGAAACACTTGTAATTTTTTTAAATAGTAAAATATTCTAACAGTGATCTCTGCTGCCTTGAATCAAACATAAATTTACCAGTAACTGCCAGTAAGCTATAAGCTCAAGCATGATTAAATAAGTCACCGTAATATTTATTTTGGGGTGGCAACAAATTTCTTTTGATGTGTTCGCTGTCTAGGCCCAGTTCAGACGTCGTGCTTCTGCCGTGCCGAACTTAATTGCGATTTGGTTGGATTATGGCACGGCAGAAAAACAACTCTGATTCAGACGTCGTGCCAGAGTCGAACAAATTCAGAATTTACTGATGCCTCGTAACAATTCTTCTCCTAACTCCCCGTGGCAACGCAATCCCGCCACAATACATTAATGTTATTTATGAATTTTGTTTGGCGCGACAGAAGCATAACGTTTGAATCGCTGCCATGCCAGAGTCGTGTAGCATAGCAGAGCTTGTCGACCTTAATTGCTTGTCGAGCTTGATTCAAAAGTTTGATTCAGACGCCGTGCTTCTGCCGGGCTTTGGTCGAACTTAATTCCTGAATTCAGTTCGGCACGGCAGAAGCACGACGTCTGAACTGGACCTAGGACGGTAAAGCGTAAATTGGAACTTAACGAACCGAATAGGAAAGAAAAAAGTTTTCATACAAACGCGAGAAAAGAAATGGACGCTCGGCGACGGCTTTAGGCCCTGTTTACATGGGGGCAGGGTGCCCCGGCTAACCCTGCTACTCAACTAAGGTTAGTAATTTTGTAATTTCATATTGACTAAATACAAAGCTTTGGCTTGGAGTTTTGGCAATGGCAACGTTTATATTCTATTGTAGTAGGCTTTGCGTCAGCTTCAAAGTTGCTGGTACTTTGGGCGCTGATATTTAAACATGAAACTCAGACGTTTCGGAACTATTGTCCCTTCATCGGAGAGAATGATCCTTAAGCGAAAACGCGCGTTATGATAGTCAAATTTCGCTCAGAGTGCGCTCTGCCAGAATTCAAACGAAATTCATTCCGCTGTGTCGCAGAGTTCGGCATGTAAATATGAGACGGCCCTCCGCGCGGCGTCTTTCATGGTGTTACGGTATCTTGTTCGTGCCACGGACACCATGCTCTCCCGGACACAGAGCAGAAGTCATGAGAAATGTTTAGCCATGGGCCATGGCAGCTTGCCGTGAACAACAAAGGCGTATTGTCAAAATCGTCGTTTAGGAAGATTAAAACGAACGAAATCAATGAGCGCGCAGGAAAATTGCTTACCACGAGATACGGAACACTCGAATGGGGGCGAAATAAATTGACGTCTCTTTGGCTTCGAAGCTAGCAATCTTTTTCAAACTCGCAATGCCAATTTCAAATACTCCATTTCAGTTTCTTTGGAGACCGGCCAATGAAATCGACCATACAGGTCAGTTTTCAGAACTCCCGGTTTTTCCTAGGAACCTTGAACCCAATTTTAGGAATATTTTCGTATGCTGGCCACAGTCTGCTGACAAAACGTAAACAACAGGCGAGATTAAATGGTTTATACTTCGCAGGAAACACAGCTAACAAGCACGAATAAGGCGAAAATCGAAACTGTCAACAAGTTGACTGTATTTTGCTTTGTCGTCACTGACGAAGGCGTCTCGGCATCTCCTTAACAGTTCATTAATTTGTAGTTCAACGGAAGGTGAACTGTAAAATTACTACGTACCGACTATTTTTATTGTCACAAGTATCCTTCGCGTAAATACTGGTCTGTTAAGTTGACATACGAATTAATACCATTTCTTTCGTCTAGTCCTTTTTAGTCGTGGATACGC
>NW_028301563.1:2945000-3035000 GCF_042242905.1 Orbicella faveolata
CAGTCCTTGCTCGAAAACTATTGACGAATTTTACATTTTCTTTCCCTGTTTATAACGCAGTAATTGTTGTAGGATTATTTCAGACCGAGCCCACAGTTAAGCTTATGTCATATACTGTCACCTCATGCCAATATTCATTTGATTTCTCGCTTTAATTGTTTAAACGCTTTGAATTTATTTCCCGCTGAAAAAGTACTTGAAGCAAATTCTGTTATTTTCCAGGCGGTTTAATTATTGATTACATACAAAAAGTTGAAAATGACTGGCACTATGCCTTTCTGTGAGTTCATATCACACATTTATCATATTCTAAGATCGAGACCTAGATGATCATTTCTTGAGTATACGGATTGCACTAGAAAAACCTGGAATAACATCGGCCTGGCGTTTTCCAAGTGTATGTCTATTTTTTATATAAAACTTTTGTTTACAACGCTCGGAAATCATCGTTATTTGAGAAGTGCTCGACATCGATTTTGTCAATAAAAAGCTGCTGGTCAACCAATTTGAAGATGGCTGGCTCAGATGGCAAAAAATAAGCAAAGGTACCGACAATACTGTGACTTGGCCCCTTAACCTGGCTATGTTGAGTGCCAGGGATTTGCTCGCCAAGGGAACAGAAAATGTTCTGGGAAAGATTTCCGGAGAAAACAATAACTGTTAAATCACCGAGTTGCGAACCTTTCAACTTTAAATCAGGAGGAGGAAATTTTGAAAAAAAAAAAAAATGGGAATGCCTATGCTTTGGGAGGTTGCTTTGTCCTCGCTGTTCAAATTTTCGGAAAATGTTTCCCAGAGTCTGCATGGCAAATATTTATTTATTTATTTTTATTTAACATTTCTTTATACACGGTTAAAAATCATCAGGTAATACTAATATTTAAAGTTATATATATTTTGCACTATTGCATTGTAAAGCATCATTTTATCAGCTTTTCATTCGAGTAAGTAACATCAACGTTTATCAACTGAATCATTTTCTGTTTGCTTCTTTTAGCTAGTTTAGTTAAGGTGAAGGTGACGATAGTAATAATTAATTATTCTCATGAAGTTTTACTGTAGATTTGTTTGCTTTTCGATGACATGCAGTATATCTTTGTACAAGACTGTTGTTTCTGCAATTAAATTTCGTGTGATAAAAGTTTGGTTTTAACCAGTGCATAAAAAGGTTGGAAACTGCTCTTTAAAGTCCTCTTTAACCCTAAAACACAATCTATGTATCATATTTCGAGCAACACATTTTGTAAACGAAACTAGTTAAATATAACTAAAGAAGCACGGCCGACAGTAAAACAAAATACTGCCGATAACCAGCAGTTTTGAGTTATCTTTGGTTGAAATTTTTATTTGGCCTCCTTGGATGGTGGAGCACCATCGTGAATGATGAAAATGCTTCGGCATTAGTTTTAAGGAGCGGTATATCCCTGCGCACTAGGCGCCAGTCTTCGTGTAGGACAGGAGACACATGTTAAGGAAAACACAATGCGTAGATGTTATGCGATGAAAGTTATGGCAATTCGATTGAATTACTGAGTGTATTGATCTCTGGAACAGTTCTTCATTGACGGTTATAAATGATTTGACGAGCGAATGAGATGTACGAGAACAAAACTACACTCGAACCTCCGGTTGGACCACCTCTCCTCAGCGACCAATTTTCCAAAATACCAAAAGTTTCCAAGTCAAATGACTATATTTGGAACCTCTTGTAAGCGACCACCTCACGTAAGCGACCGCGACCACTTTTAGAGTTAAACGTTTGAAATTTTCTTTGTTTTTAACCTCTCGTAAGCGACCATTTGACAGATAATAGATTGGAAATTGCATAATAAGGCGCTGTAACATAAGCTCATTGCTGAGTAGTACAAGAGACGGAAATTTCTGAATGGGAAGTTCCGAAATTTTTCACGAAATTAACTTTTCACATGAATAAAACGTTTAAAAACACGGCGCAAGTCGCTGCAGTTACCATGTGCTAATGATGCAAAATTTTGACCCAATATGGTCTAAGCTCTCGTAAGCGGCCACTTCCCTTAGACGACCACCTAGGCTTGACATTTTGGGTGGTCGCTTACGGGAGGTTCGACTGTATTCTAAGTTCATGTGTGTGGGACGAGGGGTGATGAGGTTTCGAGTAATGGACGATAATTGTTGACTGCTAAGAAAGAAGGACAGAAAAGCGTCAGACTTACAAGCCGTACACCCTCGCACATGTCTTCTTCACGCCATTATTGCGATTACTGCAGTTGATTAAATCCTCACCCAACCATACTTGGAATTCCTCGTGAGCTGTCACAGCCAAAAGCGAGTATAGATTGTCGAATACAAGCTTTGAGGAGTCGATTGTCGCCCATGGCAGGTGGTAATACGATTGCGCACAGCCTGCTTCACCTTGTAAGTACTCTGTTTTAGGCAGAAGACGTGTTTTGTTGGAATAAGTTATGTGTGTCCTCATGGTGTAATCATGTTTTGATCTACAGCCCCAGTTGGACTTAGAATTTGGCGAGTCTTTATAACAGCTCACGCTGCCATTCAGGTATGTTAATTTGAAAGTTACGATTCGTCCTGGAACGAGAATCTTGAAGGCGCCATAAGAATCATCTTTGGAGCCAAAGCAAACTTCCGGTGGTGCCATGGAAATCCAGTTTACTGAAAAAAACAAACAAACAAACAAACAAAATACCACTGAAGTTAGCTCATGTGGAATCTTCAAATAGTTCTAAAATTAAGTTTTAAAAAAAGACGGTTGTTTAGCTTGATTTCTTTCTTAGCACTACGTTTGCTTCTACGAAATCGTACGGCTAATGCGCTTCGACTAATCAAAAATGACTTCGTTACAGCAGCGTTTATAGCCATGCATGCCATACGTTTGTAAAAACTAATGGTGTTACGGGTTACGAGACCAAAAAATAATCGAGAGAACTTTTCGCTAAATTTCCAATGCATATCGCATTTATGACAGTTTTATTTCAATCCTCGGGCGTACAACGGAGTGGGGCACTGAAGCATAGATTCTCTCCCTCCCATCAAGGGTTTCTTCAGAATTCGGAAAATAGGATTTACTCTGTGATATGCAGAAACTTTCAGCGGCTGTTCATTCATCTCAGCTCCGATATTTTGACGTGTCATCTGTAACGTCATTTGCAATGCCATAGCAACCAAATTAGCGTTAAATGAAATTGGCCTTTAAGCTCAATAAATTTACATCCAAGTTTTTCCCATCTTACTTTTCTGTCACTTACAATTATGTAACAAACTGTCTGCTATGGCACTTACCTTCCTCGCAGTGCTCCCCCCGGAACCCAGGAGTACACAAACATCTATAACCCTTGTCTGTAAAACCGGCCTGACAAATCCCGTTGTTCTCGCACTGCTGTCTCTTCCTTCCACAAGCATTCTTTAACAGGGAAAAAGAGAGAAAGGGAATAACCTATACTGTCAGATACAACAGTAGTTAAGATTTAATAATTCAATGCAAGATCGGCTGGAAAGATGGAAATACTCAGAGACAGGGATTATTTCAAGTTCTTACGTATCTTAAATGTATTTTATCAATCTCGCCGTTTTGTAATAGATTACATTCTTTAAAAGATGCGCACGGGATTGATCGGCAAATTTTTTCTACAATGCCGTTGTTGCTCGTCCGGTCTGAAGAAATTTTAATTTTCTCATGACATATAAATTTAAAAAAATTCTGTCGTATTTAAACCAGATAGGTTTTGCGTAGGGGCTCTGACTGAAAACTTAAACCGATCAAAAAGCAAACCCACAAACCGGACTTTTTTTTTTTTTTTTCATTTTCCGCCAATTGTGCATGTTAGTTAGCTGTGTAAAAATACACCGCATTTACTTAACATGGTGCGTATTCATCCAAATTCATGGATACAGTTGAAAATTTTCCAACTCACCGTTAGCGTAGATCGGACAAGGAATTATTATATTCCATGGAACGAGAGTGAAGAACGGAAATAAACGCATTACAACACTGCATCCAACGTCTACAATTAATTCTGACGTCTTAAGGGGAAGCCAAGAAGAGCATCGACTAGCAGCAGCTTGCGCCCGAGTCTAATTTCAACTCCAAACTAAAGAGATGTTAATAGCTCTTGATCTCATCAGGCATAAGCCATGCAACAAGCTATATCTGCCCATTAAACTGATATCACCTGCAGCTAACTGGGGTATCATTTATATTGATTTATATATTTTCAATGGAGCATAAAAAATGCTTCCCATAAATATGGCATTTCGCAATTTTTACGTAAACTATACTTGCAAGAAATCCATTCAATCAAATGCTTTAACTTTAGCGTGAAAACTTTGGAACCCAAAATGATTTTCACGACAAGTTCTACTATCAACGTTAAGAGCGAAAAAGAACTTACAACGTTCTTAAAGTGGCATTTCAATCTTTCGTACCCACCACTGTCATTACTACATTTACTAACGTTCGGTGAGTTAGATATGGACTATTTTGAACTCAGTGCAAAGTATCAGTTCTCCTAATTGGTAGCGCTATCTCGTATTCTTGTTGCTCCTTTTTTTTTTAATCTATAGCTAAATTGTCTGGCTTAACCGGAAAATTATATTCTTAGTTGACGATTGGCTATTTTCTTGCTGATAGGATAACTCATGGTAATAAACTTGATATTGAACTCGATACGGATGTTAAGGGTTGTTTTTATGGTGGGATGGTCGCTTACGAAAAAAATTATTTGATCTGAAAAGGTGCGTGTGTCGTGAGACTGGGTGGAGAAATATCAATCATATATTATGCTATGGAAAATTACGCAGGAAAAGATATGCAAACTAGAGGCCTAGAAAAGTTTTATGCATAGAAGGAAAAGTAACGATTTTACCATCATAAGAAAAATAATCAAGCATGAGATTTCATATTTTTAAATTACATAGCATGGAAGGTCGGACTAAAGAATGCATGCACCTTGCGAATTCCACTTCCTCCATATCTTTACTAATGGTCGGTCTCTAACCGGCGGACGAACTCGTATTATAAATAATTAAGTTACTTGCACGTAATATCTTTTCTCCTTGTACTGTATACTTTTGAATTACGATAAACAAACCTCATTACCTACTGTAGTTGCAATTGATATTGCTTTGGTCATTATTTGGCTTTCACAAATGTTTTAAACTTCCTTAACTTAGATGTAGTATGAATTATTTACGACCAGTTAGGAACTTTTCAAATTAAACGTTTCGTCATGCCTAAATTTGAACTCAAAGCTATCATTTGTATATCCAGTTGTATTTTCCTGTGTCACCCCCAATCTTTCAAGTGACATACACAATTCAAAAAAAGGAAATCCTTCCCATTCTCTGAAGAAGTATGCTGAAACAGGTATTATGGGACAAAACTTGAAGAAATTAAAAGACAAAAAAGGTAAACAAAAATCTGTTAACAACTCGCTGATGATTAATGGAATATCCCATTGTTATATCTCATAACTTTGACTAGCCTTCTAGGTGCTACCATAGTTAATATAGAGGAATGGTTATGAAGCCCGGCAAACATCAAAGGAGCAAACAAAGATGCCAAAATTTATGTTGGAAGGTCCGCGACCGTGCACAATCTTTTGTTTTGCGCTCATACGTCTATTGGTTAGGTCCTCGGTCAGTAGTAAACAACTATTGTGTTTTGTGCATGGCCAAGGCCAAAAGAGAGAACAAAAACATACAACAAAGAACTTTGTCGAGTTTCATAACCATTACCCTCCATCAACTATGATGCTACCAATTTTAGAGTAAGAAGAAATCATCACCAGCATCAGTCCTTGTCCAATCATGGGACGCATAACGCCTTACAGCTAGGAAGAAACAGCTTCGTAGAAGTAGCACGAGGCTACAAACAATGAGGCCTTTTACAAGGTAAGCACCTTTTCAGGAACATTTTTGAAACATTACGTGGTTCAGTTTGCTATCATGAAAACAAGAGGGACTAGATATTAGGCATTATAACGTCTCCAGGCATTCCATTAGAAAGTTAAAAATTAGGTAAAAGGAGACGTATATAATGCTCTGATAAGAAAATAAGTGAGAATAAGAAAAAGTAACAAAGTTTTGACATCATCAGGATGTCATGATCAAGTTTTGAGAGGTCAAGTTCAGAGTTCGTGCTTTAATAACTGTAATAATAATAAAGCTGTATACTGTAAAGCGAAAAATAGCACCAAGTTATAAACAAATAAAGTTTTATAAAGGGAGGCGCTTTTTTTCAAAAACGTTTTCCCAGCCTTTATTTTTCACCCATTTCTGTTATCGTTTAAACAGAAGGGAAAATATTGGACATCATTTAATGACTGGCCGTTTAAATAAGCTAAAGAAAATATACATGTAAACACTTTCAAGAATGCAGTTTATTTGAACTTAAACTATCTTACATCATAGAAGTGAAAATGTTTTTTTTTTTTTTTTTTTTTTTCTGTAACAACGGGGAATGGCGTCGGCATCCAATCATTGGATACCTGTGATTGGACACCCGCCTGACCACGCGCCGATTACGTGACAAACAGGCGTGCGGGGAGCTAATGACGGTCGAGAATTTTCTTATAGATACGATTAATAATGGTGATAGGACTGAGTGGAGTCCAATTCGGTCTGTAATCATACGAGTGATTAACAAAATCGGACGACCGCGAAGCGGGAGTCTGATTTGTTAATCACGAGCATGATTACAGACTGAATTGGACGACGCGATGTCCTGTTACCAATTAATCAAAACTATGACCAGGAGCCATAATCGGGGACGGAGACCGTAAGTCTCGGGATTCGCGCGCACCTATGATATGGGACAATTTTTCTATTTTTAGAACAAATTGCGCCATCCTGACGTCATATATCCGCGCGGATTCACGCACATGTCGGGGGCTCTCACGTGGATGTTGTCACGTTGCGTGATCAAATGGTGAGAGTTGAGAGATTCTCTTGCGTATTTTTCACAGCGATGGCAGGGAATAAGGCAGGGAATACGAACCAGGGCGCTTATATGTAGTTTTATGCTCTGAGCTGCAATTAGCTCATTTGCATAGTGCAGCTCGTGCACTTTCAAGGCCGAGTCGGTGTTTTCAAATGTCAACAAATCTTGACAAAGATTTCTTTCGTTATCTTTTGTGCTGAGATGCTGCAACAAATTTCACGAACGCGAAAAAGGCTACTAACATCATGTGTGTTTCTTCAACATAAGCATAGTGAAGTTTTACACTGCGAAAATGAAAATAGACAAGGAGTTTTGATAACTCGACATTGACTCGATCAACAAAATCGAAATCTTTATTCCAAGTTGATTAAAGAAAGCGTCATCGTAACTTTGCTGATTATTTCTGCTTTATTCACATATTTTCAGCTTAGCTTTTAATATGTTCTCAAACATTTATCAATCTTAAAACATATTTAAAAACTATAGAGTTCTTGTTTGAGTTCGATGTACGCTTTCACACGAAAGTGCGGCGGAAGTACAATTTGTCATGTTTAATGACTGTACAAAATACGCATCGGCGGGCGCTCTCATTCATCGACAACAGAGAATTTACTGGAATTTTGCACGAATAAAACTGAGCAGTATCTACGGACGTAAAGTTATTGGGCCTTGATGAAACATCAAGCGTTGCATACAACTCCAGCGAAACTCAAACTCGCAATTATTTTGTTTTACTTTTCGGTCGCGATAGATAACTGACAAATTCCTCGCAAACGTGTGGCAAGAGGAGCTAGGAAACTATGAAGTCCTGAAGCTCTGCTATATCCAAATATATCCAGCTAGTTCTTTGCTGTGTGATAGAAAAGCTGTTAATCTTCAACATATGTGAAATTTAAAGTGGATTAATGTACAGCTCATGTAAAAGAAGCATCCGTCGGAACACAACCTGGTCAGCGATATATATATAAGCTTACAGCGGAACATAACTAAATTCGACACTGTCTTACTTCACTCAAACTGGAGCAGCTTACGACGAAAATACTTAAGCAAAATTCCAACAGACGTAAACGCGTTGAGTTGTGGGCCAAAAACATGAAAAATTTCGGGACTTTCGGACGCCATTTCCCCCGCGCGACATCCGCAAAAATCCTCGCAGCAAGTACGCGCGTGTGCCGCAGGTGATGGCGCAATTTGTTCTAAAAATAGAATTATTGTCCCATATCATGGGGACAACCCCAATACTAGAAATGGCGCTCGCTTACTGTCTCCGTCCCCGATTATGGCTCCTGCTATGACAAAATTCGAGAAACGAACAAACTATCGATTGAGCGCCTAACGATTGAATGTCTTCATGAATGCTGAAAAACACAGCAGTTTACTCAACATAGTGTACCGCAACAGCGCCCGCTAAATGACGCGTACTGTCCAATTACAAGCATAACTCGTACACTGTCCAATAAATGCTCAAATCGGGCTGCTTATAGCCAATCACGTTCGAGAATTTTGTTATAGTTTTGATTAATTGAGTAATCGTATGAAATCGTGAAGGGTTAAGGATTTACCATTTTATTTCCGGTTTTCGTATGACGCAGTCATTTTCCAAACTCAAAAACTTGTACCAATCCCTCTGAAGTTCTGGTTTCATCAGATAAAACACCCTCTAAGAACTTGACGTTTAACAACGTTAAGCTCGACAGGGTTCCTTATTTTATGATAGAAGACGTTTAAATTCCTATGTCTATGCGTTGCGTGGCATTAAAATGGCGGTCCGAGAAGGCTCTCGCGTATGTCAAAAGAAGAGTTATCGCTCAACGTTTTGCTAACTGAACAGTTCTTTCCCTAGAAGAACTATTACTTTAAATGTTTCTGAACTCTAGAGTAAAAATGTTTCAATTCGATAGCAAAACTCAATGACAGATGTTTCCGTTATGTTACGGCCGCCATGTTAGTGACCGGTATAAACACGCGCCAGCAATAAATGGTTGACCGAATAAGAATGCCCTGTGTTGTCATAATTTTTGTAATAACGCGTGAATGAAAAACAGCGCAGACCTAACTCTTGGCGTGGTCTTTTATATATCAATCATCTATCATATCCCAGATTTTTTACTTAATTAATTTATTAAATGCTTACGATTTTTATTTTTGATGGCGTGACCGGTATAAACACGCGCCAGCAATAAATGGTTGACCGAATAAGAATGCCCTGTGTTGTCATAATTTTTGTAATAACGCGTGAATGAAAAACAGCGCAGACCTAACTCTTGGCGTGGTCTTTTATATATCAATCATCTATCATATCCCAGATTTTTTACTTAATTAATTTATTAAATGCTTACGATTTTTATTTTTGATGGCGTGACCGGTATAAACACGCGCCAGCAATAAATGGTTGACCGAATAAGAATGCCCTGTGTTGTCATAATTTTTTTTTTTCATTTGATCTGAACTGTGGCATAATTA
The DNA here is from genome assembly GCF_042242905.1 of Orbicella faveolata. Classification (NCBI taxonomy): domain Eukaryota; kingdom Metazoa; phylum Cnidaria; class Anthozoa; order Scleractinia; family Merulinidae; genus Orbicella; species Orbicella faveolata. The sequence goes on from NW_028301563.1 coordinate 2,954,398, forward strand.
CCTTATTTAGCAACTGAAACTTCTCATGATTAAAAACAAACAGGTTACCAAAAAGTCATGTCCCATGGTTGCAGTCCAGAAATGATGTAAACGCACAAGACTTTTGCTCCTTAATAAAAGCTGATTTTCAGCACGCTCTTGTTGTAATTACGGATAATAATCATGCTGATTGTTAATGACATTTTTTAATGCATGAAAAGGTGTGTATACAAAGTAGCAGTTCTTACAATTATTGTTTAATCCTAGAACACAATACACGTATCATATATTTTGGGTAGCACATTTTTGTAATTAAAAAACTACTTAAACTAATTAAATATTACAGAAAGCCGATCCTGTCGATAACTATGAATAGTGAGAGAAAGTAGGAATATCCACTCCTAGGTTTATACATATTTTATTAGAAAAAATGGGTGATCACTGTAATAGGTTATCATGGAATCTTCCTCTTGAACGATTTCCTGATTGAAATACAGTAAAACACCCGCTTGTAAGAACCCAGTGGTTTGAGAACCTGCTGGTGGAAATTTGCCATTTTAATACCCGAAAATATTAGAAACTGTTTAGCCCAGCAAGATCAAGCAGGTTCTTATATGTGGGTTACAGTTAAATTAGTACTATGATAAACATATTAACCAAGGAGTGCATGTCACTTTATGATTGCAAATTTATTAACAAGAAAATACGTAATGCAGTAAGTGATGCGAATAAATACTGTATATATCAGGACCAAACTCAAGTTTATTAATACTTTTTGGTAATCAACAACCCTTGTCTTCTTCTTAGAAATTAAGAACCTAATTTAAAAGAACCTAATTAACCTAAATTGCCAATAACTATCCGATAACCCATTTTGCCAGACTTCAAAAATGGTAGGTTCATACGCGCGGGTTGCTACTGTGTTAAGAAGGGGAAAGCTTTCCTGAGTTCGTAATTAGGGGAACGGATAGGGAAGCGTTAGGTAATGGCCGATCATTCCTGGGCGGAGAGAAAAGTATATTAAAAGTCAAACATACAAGCCATACACTTCTGCACAAGTCTTCTCAGGGCCGTTATCCCCTTCAGAGCAGTTGTTTAAATCCTCACCAAACCATACTTGGAATTCCTGGTTCTCTGTCACAGGTAAAGGGGAAATGAATTTATCGAATATGAGCTCTGGAGAATCCGGTGTGGTCCATGGCAGGTTGTAGTATATATCAGCTATACACTGAGATCCTCCTTTCAAGTGCTCAGTTTTAGGCAGAAGACGTTCCTTGTTGGAATCAGTGATGTGAGTCCCCAAAGGGTGAGCACTGACAGCTAGCCTCTTACATCCCCATTTGGACTCAGCTCGTGGCACATTTTCGTCACAGCTCACGCTGCCATTCAAATATGTCAATTTGAAGGTTATGATTTTACCAGGAACGAGAATCTTGAAAGAGCCATAAGAGTCATCTTTGGCGCCAAAACAAACTGCAGATGGTGTCAAGGCAATCCAATTTTCTGAAATTATTCAACTGAAGTTACTGTATGAAGTAAATAAGTTTAAAATAGCTTTATTGCTTTCCCGAGAACTAAGTTTTTTTGTAACAAATCGCACACTTAATGTGCTAAAGCTAATTTACACTAGCTTTAATAGTCATGCATGTGATAATAATTTGTAATTGTTACAGCTTAGAACGCAAAGTTCTTGAGAGAACCTTTTTCAAAATTCTCAATGTTAACTACATTTATGACAGTTTTACTTAAATGGTCTGACTTGAAAAAAATGGGCGGGGGAGGGGGGGTTGCGTTGAAGAGAGACCTTAAACCTCGTTAATAATTCATCATTTTATTACTCCGTTTTCCCCTTAGATTTGTTTTCGATTGAGAAGATATATCAAACACTCAAGACATTATTTGAACACATTTCCAAATACCTCGAGGCTAATAAAAAATACGTTGCTACGCGTCGTATTTTTAACTCTCTTCTCGGTGTTTGGAAATGTGGTTAAACACGGTCTCTCGTGTTTGATATATGAGATCAAAACTAGAATTTCACTTACCACTTTCACAATAAATTCCTGTGTACCCATCCTTACAGTAGCAAACGTATCCGTCAACCTGGTCTGTACATGACCCTCCATTTAAGCAGGGATTGCTCAGGCTGGAACATTCGTTGATCTCTGGGTTATAAAAAGAGAGGGGAAAAAAGATGAAAACACTATTTTGAGAGTCTCTGGTGAAAGGGGCGAACTCGAGAGAAGTGTGAGCAAATACTGCAAATTTTCTGTTCAGCCAAACAACCTGAATTAAATATATCAAAACTAGAGTTGTACTTACCACTTGCACAATGAAATCCTGTGTAGCCATTTTGACAGTGGCACACGTATCCGTTAACCTGGTCTGCACATGAGCCTCCGTTTAAGCAGGGATTGCTGGCGCATTGGCTGATTTCTGAGTGAAAACAAAAAGAAAAAGAAAAACCTTATTGAAAGTCTCTGCTAAAAAGAACAGTTTGGTATTACGACTGAGCAAATATTAAAAATTTTCTGTTCAGCGAAAGACCTGTGACCACTGAAAGTGTACAATATCAAAACGCGAATTGTACGTACTACTTTCACAATGAATTCCTGTGTATCCAGCCCAACAGGAACAAACATATCCGTCAACCTGGTCCGTGCATGACCCTCCGTTTAAACAGGGATTTCTGGCACATTCGTTGATCTCTGAGTTACAAAAAGAGAGGGAGGAAAAGATGAAAACACCTATTTGAGACTCGCTTGTAAAGAGGGCGAGCTCGAAAGAACAGTTCGCAAAAACTCAAAATTCTCTGTTCAGCCAGAGAGCCTGAATGAATTTCATCAAAACTAGAATTGTACTCACCACTTGCACAATGAAATCCCGTGTATCCATTCTTACAGTAGCAAACATATCCGTTAACCTGGTCTGCACATGAGCCTCCGTTTAAACAGGGATCACTGACACATTGGTTGATTTCTGAATAAAGAAGAAGAAAAAGAAAAAGAAGAAGAAGAAGAAGAAGAAGAAGAAGAAGAAGACGACGACGAAAGAGATGGAAAAAGATCTTCATTGAAATTCTCTTTTAGAAGGGGCCATTTCGTGTTACGAGTGAGCAAACAGTGAAAATGTTCTGTTTAGCGAAAGGCCCTAGGTAAAATGCACTATATCTAACGCGAATTGTACTTACTACTTTCACAATGAATTCCTGTATATCCAGCCTGGCAGGAACAAACATATCCGTTAACCTGGTCCGCACATGAACCTCCGTTTAAACAGGGATTACTCGTGCATTCGTTGATCTCTGAGTCATAAAAAAAAATAAACAATATCAAAAAAGCACACATTTAAAGTTTGTTTTTACATGACCCTTCCACATTATACCACAAAAGCCCTGGCTAGGGTCATCGTTTTTTCTTCTTAAGTAAAACAATTAACCCTCGGACGTACAAGCTAACTCATACCCCTACCGTGGTACAAGGGAAGGGTGGGTTGATGAACCACCCTCCCCCAACTTGGATTTGGTTCTGCAAGGGCAGAGCGAAATAAATTTACGTTGATTAGAAAGCCCTGAGATTCCTCTACAAGATGATACCGGTTTTGTTGCTTATGAAGTCATATGACATCAAATGACGTCATTTGACCCGCCATCTTGGATGAGCCATCTTGGATTTCAATTTTTTAAAAAAGTAAAAAATAATTGAAACCAGTACAAAATCAAGCCAGAATGCTTATGAAATGTACAAATTTCTGAAATTTCTACAAATTGGTAAAGAAAACTGGAAAAAAAATACAGAATTATGTCAAAAAAGCTTTTTGGCCAAAACTTCATGAAATTTGATGGTTGTCATGGCAACGTGAAAGCTGAGAGGCACACAATTGTCATATCAACATTTCTGTAGAAGATGAATGAACAGCTACTGAAAGTTTCAGCCCCTTAGAGTAAATGGGTTTTTCAAAAATTTGAAAAAAACCTTGGGGGGTGGCTTCCCCCCAGAAACCCCGCCCCCCCCCCCCCCGCTTTCTATGTCCGAGGGTTAATTCTCTCTCCCTCTCTCTTTCTTTCAACCATCGATGCGCGTACCGAGGAATATTACTGCTTGGTGTAATCCTGCGATGGACTAGCATCCGATCAAAGGGGAAGAGAAATATTTCTAGTTGTATCGTTTTGAGTAAACTTGAAAAAAAGGGCCGAATTGAAGCGCCAATAAGCTCCAACAGAGGCTGACATTTTTACCTATATCTTTAAACGCATACTTGTCCAAAGTTGATCAAATTTAATTATTTTAAGATTAAAAAAGAACATTTCTCTACCAATCAGGTAACTGTTACCTTCTAACACCAAGAATCATCCATTTCCATCCCTTAATGGTAACAATCTTTAAGTCCATAAGAGGGAGTTCTAAACAAATCTTCAAGCACAAAACTTTTCGACGAATAGCTACCGTTAGCTAAAACTGACCAGTAAGCACGATCAATGTTGTATATTTTCTGTCATTCAAAAATATTTAAGAACTGCCCGTTTTGGCGCGTACCTTCTTCGCAGTGCTCTCCCCGGAACCCAGTAGCACACAAACATCGATAACCCTTGTCTGTAAAACCGGCCTGACAAATCCCGTTGTTCTTGCACTGGCGCCTCCTCTTTCCACAGGCATTCTTTAACAGGGAAAGAGAGAGAAAGAGAATAATCTACACTGTCAGTTACAACAGTAGTTAAGATTTAAGAATTCAATGCAAGATTAATGTAAGATTTCAACATATAACATCGGGTAGTTTTCTGACGTGATAGTACTCTACAGTAGTGAGTTTAAGTTTTGGATTGTATTGGGCGCAAGTTTGCGTCTCCCAACACAGAAACAAACAAGCAAACAAACAAACAGCTTTCCTCAATTTATTTGAGTGATATTGTTGTTCTACATTAAGTTTATAATTTTGTTTAGCCAAAAAAACAAAAACAAAACAAAACAAAAAACACCCTCAGGAAATCGATTTATGAAATTTTGTGGGTCAGTGTTCAGTATTTAGTGACTATTGCTCCCATTATTTGCCGCATCTTTGGATTAACAGGGAATTACAAACAATTGATCATGCCATCATTGAAATAAAAGAAATAAAAGAAATAAAAGAAATGATGTTCTAAAAAACGTTATTTGTTTAACACTCGTGTAACACTAGTTAATGACCATGCTCTAAATAATTATGTTTTTTGTTCCTCACCATCGCGCCGCGATAATAGTACACTGGGTTACTCTTCAAGTCTCCGTCATGCTCCAAGTGTGTGGAGTTATTCAGTTCACATTCATGTGTTCCCATGTCAGGATCTTTATCTTTAAGGTTAAGACTGACACAGTTGTCATCCTGATAGCAAAGAAGCTCACATTTGTCCAAGTCCTTGACGTGCATGGTTCTAATCTTGTGGTTCATTAAACGTCTTTCAGCGAAGAAGTAGTGAGCAGGGAAGTACAGCTCGCGATTTCGATCTGAAATAAATTATTAAGTGGTTGATGCAGGGACTATTGTGACTAAAGTAGCTTGACTCAATAAACGCATGGATTAATATAAATGACAGAAAGAAATAAGTAAATGAAAAACGAAAGAAATAAAGAAAAAAGAAAGAAAAGGAACTGAGAGAAAGAAAGAAAGAAAGAAAAAACAGAACCAGAGAAATAGAGAAGGGGATAACGGGACAGACCGAATTAAAAAAGAAATAAAAAAGAACGAATAAATGAATGATTGATTGAATGAATGAATGAATGAATGAATGAATGAATTAAATAAATTATTTACATAATTTAACAAGTTTCGCTAATTTCGTGGGAAGCCAAGGAATCGAGTTAAAAAAAATAATAATAACAAAATTTCTCTTCTCCAGTGAAATGTAGTGACCTTCATTATTGCCTTAATGATAAGAGAAGAGAACGACCGCCTGGAAATATGGACATGTTTGGAGAGAGATTTAATTTACAGGGGGTTTTTAAGTTTCCCTTAGTCTTAATTCCTTGTGAACGGAGTTTACGTAGAAATTCTGACTTCACTGACGCCTCAGGAGCAATGAGCCAGTTTTGTTACGAGAGTTTCGACTAACCCATCTCTACTTTGCTTAAAAGAGAAATAAATAGTCAGTTGGTCATGCCGTGCGCGCAGAATTAAAAATTATTAATATATTAACTTCTGAGGTGGCCCCAGTTGTAAGCCTGGTGGCTTCTTTTGGAGGTCTACTTGCCGCTTTTTGAGTATTGTCAGAATCTTTGTTATTATTTACGTGGGAAATAAATGATTATGATTATGTTGTTGATGATGATGATGATGAAATAAAATAACAAAATAAAAAGTAACTGTACGAGGGGGAACGTTTTCCATAATTGCACGAAGTATAAGCTACTAAAAAATATATTGTATTTATGAAAAACGGTGGGTTTTAATACAAATGGATACAATAGAAAATTTTCCAACTCACCGTTGGCGTCGATTGGACAAGGCATCATTAAATTCCATAACGCGAAAACGAAGAGCGAGGACAAACGCATGATAACACCTCAACCGACGACTTCAATTCTAACGTCTTAAGGAGAAGCCAACATAGCATTGAATTTGCACCAGCTTGCGTCCCACACTAATTTAAACTCCATACTAAGAAATTGCTCTCAGAAGGCGTGAGTCATGGATAATATATCAGTCCATTAAACTGATACCACCTGCTGTTAAATGGGGTATCTTATTTATTTATTCATTCAATTTCATTGAGCGTTCAATAAGGTTTTCGTTTTAACACATCTTCCCTCAGTTTTTACGTAAACATATGCTTCTAAGCAAACCATTTAATCCAATATCGAATTCATGCTGCTACATCTATCTTCTAATAAGTCTATCTTGGAAGCCCAAACTGATTTTTATTCTAAGGTTTCCTATCTGAATTAAAAAAAGATTCAGGACTTCCTTAAAGCGGCAGAGTTTACCACTGTTATTTTGGTCCCATGGAAACCTAGGATCAGGCGTCTTTGAGTTGGGAAGGGAGAACATGATCGCAGGTGAGCCCCAGGGCAAAATGTTTTAATATTAAAATCCTCATTAGTAGGTCTACCTCATTTTTTTTTTATGTTGCTTCTTTTTAATCTAAATTAGCTGATTTAAGAAAATTATTTTCTCAGTCGACAATTTTCTATTTTCTTGTTGACCAAGGTGTATGGTAATAATGTGGATGAGAGCGGGATGTTCGCTTAGGAAACGGATTACAATTATTAGAAAACGTATGGCGTGGGCGGAAAATACCAGGAACATTTCCTGCTATGGGAAACTTCGCGAAACAAGATGCAAAGATAGAACGCCAGTGAAATACTTAAGCATAGAAGTAACCACGCAAAGTACCACCAAGAGGGGAAAATCATGCATGAGATCCAATTGTCAAATAACATAGCATGGGAAACTAGACCGAAAAATGCGTGCCATCTTGCGAATTCCGCTTCCTACATCTTAACTAATGGTCATTCTCTCGTTTTATAAATAATTACGTTACCTGTGCGTAAAATAGTTTCTCCCTGTGCAACTTTTTTATGTACTTATTAACCATTAGAATGTGAATTAAGAGGTTTGGTCCAGGGCCCAAACCGAGTTATTTGGCTCTGAACTTATTTCTTAATTATTTTCTTAAGTACACTTTATTGTAAATTATTTACGACGGGAGAGAAACTCTTCAAATTAATAACTGCGTCAAATGCATAAATTTGAACTCAGAGCTATCGTTTGCATTCCCACAATTAAAAAAAAAAAGGATCCTTCCAATTCTAGGAGGAATCTAGTACGCTGAAGCAGGCGACGTAACTCATAGGAACCCGTAAATCGCTTTTCTCAAGGTAAAAATGGCTAGCGGTATTGCTCGTGCGAGCGTACGCACGACGACGACGTCACACAACATGGCGGCCATACCCCAGCTAACAGGACATGCGGCCTTAGTTAAGGTGGCTGAACACAGTTCTTGATACCTATGTTTCATTCACCTTTATCTCTAAAACCCTTGATCCCCCGGTCGCCAAAAATGGCAGCAAGCAAGTTAACAACACAAACTTTGGTTTTTTGATGGTTAAGCTGACGTATGTGCCGTTGCCATGACAACACGAATAAAAATAAACAGGCCTTTAAAATCGATTTTCTTTATTTGTAGAAAATCTAGTTATTAGATTTTCTTTATAATTTGCATGCATCAAGCTTGTAACGATTCTCATAAGTTAAGACCATTTTGCTAGTAATTTAACAGGGAGATCTTTGATTACCCCTTGTTGAAGGTTTACTGGAATATATTAAGTTTCCTTTGTTAAAGTTAAATTATTTTCAATACTCCAGTTACTTATTTCCTAAAGTATTTTCGTACCAAATTTCGTGAAATTCTAATGAGTGGTTCTCGAGAAACAGACATATTTCCGAGAGTGCAAATTTTCATTCAATCGCAATTTTTTGACTTACTACGCACGCGCTGCATTTAACTGGGTTCTTTCGGTAACAAAGAAAAAGCCGAGAATTGCTGAGTTCTTTGCATCTTTACCTTTTCTAACATATATTTATGATAAAAGACTAAAGCCATGAATACACTGCGTTCAATTATAGAGAAAAATAGCACAGATAGTGCGGATGTTGAGTAAATAAAATGATCGCTCTATTGACGGCATGTTTGTTTTTTGCAATCCTTGTGCGCGCGCTGAATTGCATCAGCAAACGCGCGCGCGAAAACTGTGTTCGGCCACCTTAACAGCGTACATCTTTGATATTGGAAATCCATTTTATGGTCAATTGACACCTGTCAAAACAAGGTATCCACTGACCAGTATCACGTGACCATATTGCGGGCTTAAGTTTTTAGCTCATTCATTAGAAAGTTAAAAATTCGGTAAAAGCAGACGTTTATAATTCTCTGATAACGTAAGCGAGAATAATAATGACAATAATAATAATAATAGTAATAATAATAGTAGTAATAATAATAATAATAATAGTAATAACAATAATAATTTTTTAAATTTAATTTTAAGCAAACTTTATAATAATAGTAATAATAATGATAATAATAATAATAATAATAATAATAATAATAATAATAATAATAATAATAGAAATAAAACGTTTCCACATCGTTAAGATGCCATGATCAAGTTGCAAAATTTCAGGGCCAGAGTTTGTGCTTTAATAACTGTAATAATAATTATGCTGTATGCTGTAAAACGAAAAATAACACCAAGTTATAAACAACTGAAGTTTTATAAAATTTCAATTTTAAAGACAATTTTTTTTTTCCAGCATTTGCACGTTTCTGTTATCGTTTAATCAAAAGGGAGGATACTGGACTTCGATTTCAGCCTGACTGGCCAATGGAAAAGCTAAAATATGTATATGTAAACATACTCAAGAGGGCACTTTATTTCAAATTTCAATTATAAACTATTTTACATCACAGGAACAAAAATCTTCTCTTTGTAACAAGACAAACAAGAAGAGCAACAACAACAAGAAGGCGAAATTACAGAGAGTGACGCTTCTCTCAAAAGGTTGAATTACTAACCATTGGTCGCAACGAGGCTCAAAGAAAAAAAACGTAGATATTGGTGGTACACGGGCGATGCGAAATTGGAATAGCCCTTTTCACGGTCAACGTTTAACATTTTATTACAATATAATCCAACATGTGTTTGAGGCAATATCGGACAATTTTGTAATTTTGCCCGAACTTGTCTCGCATCTACGATAGATTACATTGTGATGCAAACGAGAAAAGTTAACCGTTAATAGGGCTATGTTGGTTAGGTGTATAATGTGTTCGAGGGAGACAAAAGTACCATCTTAGTGTGAAATGTTTTAACGGAAAAAAATCTTTCAGTTGTAAACCAGAAATAAAAGCTGTCTCTTTATAAAAAAAAACCGAATCCCTCTGCTGCTAATAAGCCTCCCAATTTAAATTATTTCAGATTTCAAGATAGAACAACATTTCATCTACTTCATTACCATTATTTTCTTTTTTACCTCAAAGTTGGTTTTGGCATTTTTTTTTTTTTTTTTTTTTTTTTTTTGTGATATTTTTTATTTTATTCATTATTTTACGTACTAAAACGGCCAGTGACTGGCAGTTTTAGTATATGATCCACGTTTTGGTCAATGATGAAGTTAACTAGGGGGCTCAATCCTTATTTTCGCAGCTTTATTGCACTTATACATTAGCTTATATCGTATTCGTATATGCCTCTGTACATATGTCTCACGGCAAACGTTTATTTTAACATGCGAAATTGTAGGGAATTTAAATTTAAAAAAATTGTTTTAGAATACACTCTTTTTATATGTAAGAACGTCTAATTTTAGAACTGAGGCTGACCGTTCTTATTTTTTCGCGATCTGAGGCTGAAAACGTGCTTAAGATGTTCTTAAATTTACCTGGTGTACTTTGGATCACCTGATGACTTTGATGATGTGAAAGGTATTTTGGAATAGTTATAAATAAGGACTGCTGATTATTACTAACCGAGATGTGTGTCATGCAATGACAAAACCATGGTTAATGTTATACAAAACATGCCCTTAAATACTTGGGTTAATTTACACTTTTTGTTACCTTTGTTTTATACTTGTCATTAATATACAGATTGGCAAAATAAAAACGTTCTTAATCTACTCTCAGCCTGAGGAATGTTCTTAATACGTTCTTAAAATTCTTGTCAAACTCAGCCTCAATGTTCTTGAATAATAATAATAATAATAATAATAATAATAATAATAATAATAATAATAATAGAAAGGTTCTTATACCAAAAAGACTGTGCTACAATAACACACGTCTCTATTTTGTTATTTTCAACAAACAACGTACTTCATGTAACAAGAAGAGTTGTGGCACTCGCGAGCCCGGCTGGTTATATGGTACACATCCTACATTGGCCTGAAGGCAGAGTAACCAGGAATGTGTACTTTCGCAGTGGACCAAATTGTCGCAAGAGGTCCATTGAAATTCAAGTGAGAAACTGCGGCCCTTTCTATGTGTTTCGCTTTAACAGCTAGAACACCAAGTGAAATTGAAAATGTCACCTGCGGCACTGTGGCACTGACTAAACCAAACATAAACAAACATTTTTGAGCCCCGTGCAGACAGCAGTTATTTGAGACAGCAAGACATGATGAGGTCATATCACGTGGCAATAACGTCATCATATCCTAACAGGCACTGACTTTGATTTGTCAGCTCGGTATTTTTGATTTGACAGACCATCAGAAAACCCATAAAAAAGCCTAGACGATAGATTAACAAATAAAATATTAAAGTCCAGTTGGGCTGACTGTTGAGATTAGACTAAGACAATAAGCCAGTACATTTTGACGGCTTAGTTTCCTATTTATTATTTAGCTTAAGTTATAATGCGTCTAAACTGTTTACGTATGCTTTGAGAGTGAAAGCAAGGAAAGTGTTTTTTTTATCTCTTTCTATACTTTTTTTTTCAATGTATGCTAGGGGAAAAGCCTTTTGATATGAAGCGTGATTGATCGATTCTTTAAATAAACATTTACAACGTATACCGCTCTATGCCGCTATATGTTTGTCAATTTTAACCCGTTTCTCTACTAAAGTTTTTTGACATTGCCATAGCAACCACATGTTAACATGCCAGTGGGGCCAAATTTGTTCTCCCAGACAATATTTTTGGCAACATCCTCTCGGACTTCTTATGAACTGTCAAATCAGGTATCATATCCCGGGTTGATGTTTGGTCATGTGTTATCTTAAGACCCAAGAGAGAATGTCATCCTCCATTTGTGAACTTATAACTAACAAAGACATCTCATGTGGATCGTCTTATAAGAACGAAGATCCTAGGAAGTGGTTGAATTTGAAAGGGAAACGCTTTGAAACGTTGTGTGAAGATACAATGTATCAGATTCGGGAGATTTCGCTATTTAAGGACACAGAAAATACAGGATTCGTTAAAATACCAGTGAAAGATTTATTTTCCACATTGCAGTCATTCTCTCCTTGAATCGCGAGATTAAATAACTTTTAAGATTTGTTTCAATACTTATAAGGACAATTGTGATATCAATGACAAAAACACATGAACAAAGAGAGAAAAACTACTTTTTATTCGTCAGTAATGGCTTAAAATGTGAAAATGAATAATAAACTGGATCAAGATTGACTACTGATTGAAGATTTCAGTGATGGAATTGAGGTTTAAGGTTGTAATATTTTACTACATTTGGGTTCAATCATTACGCATTTACTCGTATCTATAACGAAATTATCGATCGTGATTGATTCTCCGCGAGCCTATTTGCCACGTAATCGGCGCGCGATCACGAGGGTGTCCAATTACAGGTATCCAATTTTATTTGAACTTTTGTAATTGGACACCTGTAATTGGATACCCACATCATTTGCACGTCAATTGCGCGCGCTTTAATGGCTACTTCGTAATGTTTCCAAAAGCTTTCAAAACTTATGAAACGTGCTACATACGCTTTCGCTCAAAAGAAGTTCTCAAAAGACATTTTTAATTCCGAAATTTGTGATAGATACGACTAATTAGTAATTGGACCTCGTGTCGTACAATTCAGGGTGAAATCGTGCTCGTAATTTCAAATCGGCCTCGCGCTTCGCGCTCGACCCATTTTGAAATTACTCGCGCGATTTCTCCCTAAATTGTACTCCACTCGGTCCAATTACTATTACTAATTTTACAGCACTTGAGCAAGAACTGAAATTATGATATCTTATATGATGAGCATATTCTAGCTACCCCGCAAAATGGTTATTGTCATTTATACCATGCGCGCGCTCTGATTGGTCAATCAGCTATGGTTTATTGTGCCGGTAAACCATGGAAATTTCGCGTGTGTTCTGAATTATTATATAAAAGCAATAGACCACAAGTTTTTATGGTTTATAGGCTGATAAACCACTTGGGATGTTGGAAGAACACGGAAAGAATTCGTAAATCAGGAGCCACGCAGGCGAGTGAGTGATTTACTAAACGAATTCTTCTCGTGTTCTTCCAACATCCCAAGTGGTTTATCAGCCTATGAACCACGAAAACTTGTGGTCTATTGCTTTAATGTTATATGAAACAAGAAATACCGTGTTTGACCACATTACCAAGCACCGACAAGGAGAGTTGAAAATGTCACCGGTAGCGAGGTGCTTTAGACGAGCTTCAATATGTTTGCAAATATGGTCAAACACTGTCTTTCGTGTTTGATATATTTTCTAAATCGAAGACAAAGGACAAAGGAAAAACGAAAGGAGAAATGTAATCGCAAACATCAATGTGCTAGTGAAAATCAGAAATCCAAAACCGTATTTCCTTTGTTTAAACTTGAAGGGTATTGATGAGTTTGAGGAATATATTTCCTTGGTTCTGATCCCTGTTATTTAACGTTATTCATATTGAGCTGATATCGATAGTCTACAACTGCGGAAAAGCCCATCCGTAACTACAAGGACATTTTTAAGCAATAATGAGTCTTAAAGGGCATAAAGCACCTCAACCTAGTATTTCCTTGATGTAAACAACATGGGATCACAGCCTTATTTGCTTTGTAGGACTCGAAAATTTAGAAAACGTAACAAAGCTTAGTTCAGTATTACACTTACGCGCAAGCTAAAACGCCTATCATATTATGATGTGCAAAATGTTCCTTTTCCGCATCGACACGCTGAAAGCCAGTCTCATAAACTGTTAATGGGAAGCGACAGCTCTTCCATTTGCTTTGTCGTAATTTTGCAATAGAAAATAACTTCACGACGACCACCAGCAAATGATAATATGTAAGAGACATTGTTGTTGTGCTGAAAATAACAACAAAAAAGAGTATTATTTAGTTGTGTTGTTATGACAATAGAGGAGTACGTATATCAGGAGAAGCAAAAACGGTGGCAATGTATTATTGTACCCCAGAGAAAAAAGTAATAACATTGGAAATGAGGAAGAACAAATCGAAAAGTTAAAAACTGATCTCGCAAATACCTTAAGTAAAATGATAACCGAAATATATAGTATAAAATATAATGAATCTTTATGCAGCACTCGAATGAATCTTCCTTTTAAGATGGTATTGCGCTTTTTGCGTATTAGGCAGATAATAAGAAAAAGAAACTTAGCCATCGATCTTTATCAGAGGTATTGGATGGACGATTTACTAATAGCTGAGAATTAGTCAAAATTTTAATCGTCTAGCTGAGAAATGATCATTGAGATTCAAAGATTTGCAGTTTTTATGGATAGCTTTGAAATGGGCTGAAACTTTTACTGATAACTGAAACTACAGAACACACGTGCAAAATTTGATATATCTTTCTCTATGATTCATGTTCAGATATTCAAAAAATGTTCAAATGTTGTTGTTTATAATAGACAATGCGCTAAGCTATATCTAGCTAGTTCCCAAGCATGCCACTTAAACTGAAATAAATAAATTTTTAAACTAAACATAACAGGCTTAAAATTCCCAGCTGGCAGGGGGCCGACCAGTTAGCTCTGGCCAGCTTCCTGCTCAGAGCGGGACTTGAACCCGCAAACTCCGGATTTCAAGTCCGGCGCCCTAACCACTCGGTCATGCTGCCTCTTTGTTATCAATTTCTTCCTTACTTGCACAAACGAATCCATCCCCGGTGTATCCGTCTTTACAAGTGCAGTCATATGAGCCCACTGTGTTAAGACAGTCAGCGTTTTCATGGCATTGGGCCGATCCGGAAGCACATTCGTCTTCATCTGATAAACATTAAGTAACAAAAATATACAGAAAAGTTCTACATTCTTGAATCCTAGTGTACATAACAAATACAGGGACAGATATTCCAAAAATATGGCTTTCCTTGAGCCAAATATAGGCTGTGTTAGGTTTGCCAGGTATTGTGAAAAAAGGCACAGCCGCCTTTTTTCTTGCTGAGGATTGTAGCTGGGGTTCCTACTGTGATAAACTAAACGGCTCGCTTTACACAGTATTGTGTACATGCATTTCTAATTCTCTGCATTATTTATTTTGTTTTTTAATTTTGAATAAAGACTACTAAAAAGAACATTTTAACCTTAATTTTTCTACCGTGTTGTAACATATTTAATTGAGAAAAAGCAGCGTACCAGCGCAATTAAACCCATCACCGTTGTATCCAAGATTGCAAGTACATGTAAATGAGCCCACAGTATTTTGGCAGTAGGCATTGGCATGACAACCACCGTTAGAAGAACTGCACTCGTCTATATCTAGAAGAAATAGCAAGCATTAGAAGAGATAAAAATATGTTGGAATAAAAATGAAGCAGAATGAGCAGACTCGCATAGCTTGATAAAGTCCTTTTTCAGTTAACCGTGCTGACGGCCAGCGAGGAAGGACTTCTCTAAAGACTTCTTCCACCTACAAGTGCATGAGTAATGCAACTATGGACTGTCTGTAGTTCTTATGAACTATTTTCTTACCAATGCAGTTCAACCCGTCGCCATTATATCCTGTCTTGCAAATGCAGTTAAATGAGCCCACAGTGTTCTGGCAATTGGCATCGCCATGGCAACCGCCGTTACCGATACTGCACTCGTCTATATCTAAGCAATAAGAAGCATAACGGAAATAAAAAAAGAGGACGCATTGCTGCAAATGACAACAAAATCATCGATATCGAAGGCAAACACCTCCAGTAGCGTAGCAACAAAAACAACAACAACAACAGTAGAAACAATAGCCTGCTCACCTGCTCAACATCAACAACACTAGTGACAGCAGAAGCAAGTGTAAGGTGCGCCAGCTGCGGTTAGTTCAGACCAAAATATTTTACAGAGTAGAGAACTATCTTTCGAGTTGGAGCATGATATTTCTTCACGCAGGTTGCCAACAAAATAGTTTTTTTTTTTTTTTTTTTTTTTTAAATAAAAGCAACCTACCAACACAGTTGAACCCATCGCCATTGTACCCAGCCTTGCAAGAGCAGATAAACGAGCCCACCGTGTTTTGGCAGTCTGCGTTACCATGGCAACCACCATGCGCATCGCTACACTCGTCTATGTCTAAAGGTATGAATATAAATCAATGGTGAAAAGTGAGTGAAAAGTGAAAATAATGTATACAAACACTTAATTTGAATAGGGGAAACAGAGAAAGAAATAGAGAAATAGGAAGAGACTAGAGGAGAAGTTGATTATGAAGAGCTTCTTAGTGTTGAGTATTTAAAAAGTGGCACAATTAATCGTTCCTATGCTGCTTGGCCTGTCGCACAGTATAGGAGAATAACACAGACTTTGTCATATTGTTTCACTTGAAATGTACCTAAGTTATTAACTTCATTAAAATTAAACGTTCAATTTCAGTTTTTCATGGCAAAATTATACTGAAATCCAAGATGGTCGCCAAGATGGCCGCCACGAAGGCCCCCAAAATGAGGCCTTGGGACAGTATTCCGAGATAGGAACATGCAAGTTCATTTACTACACATTTTGAGGATTACCAAACTGTAAGTTACAAAAATATATCGTATGGGTACATGGGAACACCATCTTCCTACTAGACTAAAAGGACAATAATCATACATAAGAAGTCGTTGCTATAAGAAACCCCCTGTAACACGACAATAAAGGAATACAAAGCAGCCACAGCACCACAATAGCCACCACCAACAAAAAAAACTATAGCAACAGCAACAGCAATAACAACAACAACAAAAACAAACAAAAACAAACAATAAATGAAATCAACAACAAATCTTAAATATAAGAGCCTTTTTAAAGAGTCCTTTTTCATTTATCTATACGATAAGAGTAGCTACACTTAGCCTGAGAAAAGACTGACGTATTTTTCACGCAGCTACTTTCAGAAGGTAGCAAATGTGTTGTATGAAATCTTTGGGGAAAGAAGAAAGATTCATTCGGTGTCGCAATGATGAGATAAAGAAAAAAAAGCTTAGTCCCTCACAATATTTGAACAGACCGTGACGTTCAGATACCACTCGAGAGAGACTCATGGTGGCCTAACCCCTTCACGGTTCATATGCACGTGCTGCTAAGGTCAACAATGTCGAAAGCGTTCTGTGTGAAAACAAATAGTGAAATGCGGTAAATCTAACGCTAGGCGAGCAAATGTGAATCATTATCTTACCAGAGCAGTCGAACCCGTCGCCATTATATCCTGGCTTACAAGTACAGCTAAATGAGCTTACGCTATTCTGACAATTTGCGTTAGCATGGCAACCGCCATTGTAGGAGCTGCACTCGTCGATATCTACGAGTTGAAATGGAAAAAAATAATATATTAGAATAACCGTCAGTTCAACAACAGCAACAGCAACAATTCAAACAAAACAACTCAGCCCCTAGTAAAATAATTACAGGTGACATAATCATAGTTATCTCTAGCGGTCCTGGCAGTGCCACTAGTGACAGTTAAAACTGCTTTGAATAGCTATTGATAAATGGAATGGTTCAAAAGTTTCAAAAGAGGACTTTCTTAGAACACTGGTCTCAATTTGGAGTTGGACGAGAATTTGATAATTGGACCATAACTTGCTCTTGTTACTGCCGGTCACAATGACAAAACGGACTCGTTTACCTAAACGTAAACATTCCAATTCTTCTTATAACATAACACGCTTACTGGTGCTACCTAATTCCTAATGTGCCATTATTGTAAGAATCCCTAAATACGCGCTGCCTTGAGTATATAACATGACTCAAGATGCTAGAGGCGCCTCGAGCAACTCTTACGCTTTTCTCGTGCTCTTCAAACTTAGCTTCCCGCGTGCATCCATAACTCAGTATAGGCACGCTAAGCATGTACTAATTCTTAAATATTTGCTGTTAAAAATCGACTGCCAACAACCGTTTTGAGACATTTTCCAGCAAACTATAAGCAAATTAATTTGATTTCAACCATTTTTACATTGCTTGACAAATCAACCTACCAACACAATTAAAGCCATCCCCGATGTATCCAGGCTTACAAGTACAAGTAAATGAGCCTTCCGTGTTCTGACAAGAGGCGTCGGCATGGCAACCACCATTACTGATACTACATTCGTCTACGTCTGGAAAAACATAATATTAAAAACAAAAGAATAACCACAATTTCAATTTCCAAATTGAAATCAAGAACGTCACTGCTGCTTAAGAGAATGAGAATGAACGAATGTGAACGATTGTACAGAACATTTTCTTACCAGAGCAGCCCAATCCATTGCCATTATATCCTGACTTACAAGTACAGCTAAATAAACCCACGGTATTCTGACAGTTTGCGTTGGCATGGCAACCGCCATTGTTGATACCACACTCGTCTACATCTAAATGAGTAAAAACGAGATAAGAAACACTGTTAATTTAACAAGGGAAAAAGTGTTATCCTACTTACTGAGAGCCTTTGGGGAAACAATAATCAACGACAACGACAACATCAACATCAGCAGCATAAAAAACAATAATAACAACACCAACAACAAAACAATCGCTAAAAGTATTATAAAGTTCTTCGTTACCCATGAGATAGAAAAAGCTTAATATTTCAGTTATCTTTGTTGTTTGCTTACGCGGGTATCAACAATCTTCTTGGGACATTTATTTCCTGCAGATACCTAATAAAACTATTTGATTTCAAACTTTTGTGTGTCATATTTTTGACACGAGTAAACCCACCAACGCAGATAAGACCATCGCCGCTGTATCCAGGCTGGCAAGTGCAAGTAAACGAGCCTTCAGTGTTATCACAGGTTGCGTACTCATGGCACCTACCACTGCTGGTACTGCATTCGTCTACGTCTGAAAAAATTGAAATAATCAGACTAAAAACAAAGCATTGGTCAACATTGGTCCCAGTATCAATTCTTATTTCAGTATAGTTCCATTAGACCAAATCTTTGTTTTTCCAAGATAACACATTTGACTACATTGTAATAAACAGCCAACAACCGCCAACAACCGTCTTGAGACTTCGATTTCAATCGTTTTGTCATTGTTTGACAAATCAACCTACCAACACAGTTTAAGCCATCCCCGCTGTATCCAGGTTTACAAGTACAAGTAAATGAGCCTTCAGTGTTCTGACAAGTGGCGTCGGCATGGCAACCACCATCATTGATACTACATTCGTCTACATCTGGAAAATCATAAAAGAAGAATAACCACAATTTCAATTTCCAAATTGAAATCAAGAACATCATTGCTGTTTAAGCCCAGTAATCAAGACAGGACGATGAGAATGAACGAATGTGAAAGATTGTACAGAACATTTTCTTACCAGAGCAGCCCAATCCATTGCCATTATATCCTGACTTACAAGTACAGCTAAATGAGCCCACGATATTCTGGCAGTTTGCGTTGGCATGGCAACCGCCATTGTTGACCCCACATTCGTCGATATCTAAATGAGCGAAAACGAGATAAGAAACACTGTCAATTTGAACAAGGGGAAAAAAGTTATCCATAACTCTTATTTACTGACAGCCCTCAGGGAACAGCAATCAACGACAACGTCAACATCAACATCAGCACCATAAAAAATGATAATAAAATCAACAACAACAAAACAATCGCTAACAGTATTATAGAGTTCTTTGTTACCCATGAGATAGAAACAGCTTAAGATTTCAATCATCTTTGTTGTTTGCTTTCGCGGGTATCAACAATCTTTTTGGGACATTTACTTCCTGCAGATACCTAATAAAACTATTTGATTTCAATCTTTCGTGTCATTGTTTTGACACGAGTAAACCCACCAACGCAGTTAAGACCATCGCCGCTGTATCCAGGCTGGCAAGTGCAAGTAAATGAGCCTTCAGTGTTATCGCAGACTGCGTCCTCATGGCAACCGCCATTGCTGGCACTGCATTCGTCTACGTCTGAAAACATAGTAATAATGAGACTAAAAACAAAGCATTTGTCAACATTGGTCCCAATGCCAATTCTAATTTCGGTATAGTTCCATTAGAGCAGACCTTTATTTTTCCGGGATAATAGATTTGTCTTTGTAATATACAATTAGACTACAGGTACCCGTAGTTTAATACATAAGTAAATAAATAAATAAATAAATATTACATTAATAACAACTTAATAATTTAATGATTTAAAGGTCAATAACATGTCATTTACCAAGGCAGTTGAACCCATCACCAGTAAATCCTTGTTTGCAATGACAAGTGAATGAGAGGATTGTATTCTGACAAGTGGCGTGCACATGGCAGAGATCGTTGAAGGAACTACATTCGTCCATATCTGAATAAGAGTAAATTATTTATTAATTATTTCAACATTTAAGTGAAAGCTGCCAAACTTGGCAAATGACCTGAAATATGTCTGGCAACAATTTGGTTTGACATGTCGTTGTTCTAGGAACTTGATGTTTCCACGGCAACCATATTTTGACAGGCATGCTTTCTTTTGAATTTTGAAATTTTTTGTTCGTATAAACGAATAAAAGTGGAACACGACACCCTTCAATCACAAAGAAAAAAAAACTCTTAAAAAGAAAAATTCACAAAGAAGCCGTATTGAAATGCTGAGATAGAAAGATACATTACCTTTAAACGAAACGTAACAGCTAATGGCAATTTTGATTCACTGAAAATTAATTCCAGTCTTTGCTGGGGTGCTAAGATATTAAAAAAAAAATGCTTAGGCTATGATATCACCACTTTGAAAAAATATAATTATTTAATAAACTTATTCTTTTTTTAAGGTGGTAATCGTGTCTTCCTGTTATATTATTGCAGCCACAAATAAGCAACGCCCTTTCCTGGTCGTAATATGTCATCTAGTTAGGCCATAAAACAATGCATTAGTATAGAAACAAATGACAACTAATTAACTTTGGTCCACATCTTTGGTTTTCAATAGCACTATAAATATTTTATTTCCAGGTAAAAAAAATATTCATAATATTTTGCAAAAGGAGATTTCTAGTTAGCCATTAAATGGTTCATTAGCATAAAAATGAAAACCTAATCGCCCTTGCCCATGTAAACCGGAAAATAAATCAACAGCTTCTTTGGTTTTCAATTATAGCCCTAAAAATATTTTTATTTCCAAATAAAAAATTCAAAAGGAGATTTCTTTACAAAAAGACGGTGTTGTTCAACTGCAATGATTGATTGCTGCGTTTCGTTTTGTGCTCTACAGACTACGATATCTTTCAACGGCAATTGTAAGGCGTTGGTAGTAAAGTTAACTATTCCACCCGTCCTAAAAGGAAATGCATTTTTAAAGGGTGTGTTATCTGCAACGTTGTCTGAAATATCTGTAAAATATGCTGCTAAAACTGTATTTGTGGATCCAACCACATTGGTTTTTTTTTAAATTTTTTAAGATTTTGTGTCTCTGTTTCTATTTGCAGTACTCACCACCTGTCTCCATATCACAATGCGTCAGAGCCACCTTATTAAATGAAGCCACCTGCATCCAGTATTTACCACTAGACGCTGATTGTCCTTCACTTGCCTTTATCTCATTACACGACTCAGCGGGTAGCTCAGCTATTGAACCAAGGGGAACTACGATGCAGCAAGAACCAATCTAATTAGTGCTGCCATTCTATGGCATCAGATTCAACGGTAACGGTTAATGAGTGAGAAATCAAATGGAACTGACTGACAGACCTAGTATATATGGCTCTCAGTCATTCGAAAGCTAGTTAACAACTTGTAATTGAAAGATTAAGGAGTAACGGTCGTTTAGTTGGTAATCACTGTTTACTTAACAAAATTAAGTAGTGAAAACAGAAGAAAACACGTTTTCTAACACCAAGTTACACTCTATAAATAAGAAAACTATGAAAATTGAAGGTAAGACATCTCGAAGTATTGGGGAGTGACATAATCTGAATAAATCAATGAAAACATACACACACAAACGATTCCGGCAGAACTTGACTTTTCATCCGTGCGCGTAAAATCCGTTACAAACACATGAGAATATCTTAAGTATGCAAAACTACCAAAATTCCTTTAAACCGTCACAAGCGCACAGAATGTCCGTTTGAATGTTAAATTTTATACTGTTTCGTGACTTTCTTCTTTTAACAAAAATCTACTCCCTTGGTTTGATAAACCATCAGAGTTTCCAGAGTTTTTCTGATATCGTTGTCTGTTTGTTGTTTCAATTAGAAGTTCAAAATATGTCAACTTGTACTTATTGATTTCTAAGTTTTTCAACTGTCACGGTTTTACTCACCTCGATTTTTGTATCGTTTCATATAAAGCCTCTCCTGGTCTGATACAAAGTCTTTTGGTCTGGATTCCATAGTGCGACTGTTTAGCTCGCATTCTTCTCTATCCACCACATAATTGAAACTCTGACATCTCTTTTCCTTCTCGCAAGCTTGCTGACAGTGATATGAAGTTTTGCTAGCCAACTTCATAAAAACGCTCCCCTTCAGCATCTTCCCGTAAACGGAGGCTTCTCTTCCGCATCGACGTGTATCCACTGCGAAACAGAACGCAATGCAAACGAGACATGCAGATACTAACCTGATCCAGAGCATGACTAAAATCAATCGAAAACTTCTTTAGACAAAAATACCTATGAACGTTTTAGGCAGAACTAGTGTCATTCAATTAGATGGTCACTTCAACGTTGTATTTTGCCGTACATGACAACCAAACCACAGAGAGAAACTACGGTAAATGTTTAAAAGACGTTCCTTGCCAGTTCGATAGATGAATGTTTCGGCAAGGCGAGGCGTTCTGCGTCTCGCCTTTTAATGACAACACAGTCTATTTCATGGTCACATTATGCCCTATCCAATCAGATTAGAGGTAATTGATTCTAGTAGTTTTTATGAATAGATACATCGCAGCTGATAAACGTAACTGGTATGGTAATTTTGTTCGATTTTGTTTGCTTTCTTTTTGTTTTTGTGTAAAATTGGATAACTCCGCTAATTAACTTGGTAGCAACAAGCACACGACATATGCCAGAGGGTGGCAAAGGTGAGGTACCAATCACGCATCACGCTAAATTTTCTATTAAATCACGCATCACGGAGATTTCTTTTCACCAATCACGCGTCACGTAAAAATAGGTAAGTACCTCGCCAATTTTACTTTCTCGAGCCTAAAAGCGTCATTAAGAGAAGAACTCTGCCGATTCAACAACAAAAATGTATCGACAAATATGTGACCTCACACGCGAAAACGTTCCGTTCGAACTGCTGAACGCACGGCAAGTGAACGGATAATTTGAATAACGATAGTTAATTTGCTTGTTCCAAGATATCTTAAGACTACTTGGTTCTACATGAGTTAACATCACTGAATATAATGAGTAATGACTCTAGCAACGATTTAATGAAATGCAAACTGTGAAGGTGAGGGATTCATGAGATGTGGGCTGTGTTGGTATATGTTGAGAATTAATACGATGAAAGCTGTGTAGGTATATGTGGGGGATAAATAAGATGTAGGCTGTGCAGGTATAAGTG
Source organism: Orbicella faveolata (assembly GCF_042242905.1). Taxonomy (NCBI): domain Eukaryota; kingdom Metazoa; phylum Cnidaria; class Anthozoa; order Scleractinia; family Merulinidae; genus Orbicella; species Orbicella faveolata. The sequence goes on from NW_028301563.1 coordinate 2,977,792, forward strand.
GGGGATTAATGAGCTGTAGGCTGTGTAGGTATATGTGAGGCATTAACGAGAGGTAGGCTGTGTAGGTATATGTAGAGGATCAATGAGATGTAGGCTGTGTAGGTATATGTGGGGGATTAATGAGATGTAAGCTGTGTAGGTATATGTGGGGGATAATGAGATGTAAGCTGTGTAGGTATATGTAGGGAATTAATGAGATGTAGGCTGTGTAGGTATATGTGGGGGATTAATGAGATGTAAGCTGTGTAGGTATATGTGGGGGATAAATAAGATGTAGGCTGTGTAAGTATATGTAGAGAATTAATGAGATGTAGGCTGTGTAGGTATATGTGGGGGAATAATGAAATGCAGGCTGTGAGGGGATATTGAGGGGTTATTTAGGGGTGCCTTTTGAGGTAGAATAGATCGTTTTCACGTGACGTCATCACTTTCGAAAATCCAAAACCAAAGAGCCACTAAAGTTTTTGTCCTCATCAGGCATAAGAAGCGGTGTATTTATTTCTGTTTACAATTTTACAGCTCAATAGCGTGCTTCGTTTGGAATCCAGAGCATTTTGAATTTCAGGGTCATGGAGGTGCGTGACAAAAGGCTACGATCGAGTTTGTCGAAAAATATATACTTATCTCACGATTTTGAGCCTTTTTAGAAGTTAGAGCATTATGAAAAGTGCTTATGTAAATGCTTGTTTGATCAGTACTGATAATCAGTCGCCTAGATAGCCAAAGTAAGTTCCAGATGTTTACACTATTTTCCGGCCGCCATATTGGTGTACCACGGAGGTACACCAACATGGCGTTTTCATACTGGGCTCTGCAAATATCTGCGAAACATTTCGACGAATATCTGAAGTTTGGGCTAACGCACAGGCCTAAAACTTGGAGAAGTGTCTTATTTAGTTATCTTCTATAACATCGTAAGTTCATGGCTTTTTCCACCGGATGGTTTTCGATTTTTTTTTTTATTGGGTGACAGTGAAAACGATCTATACTTGATTATATACCCAGGAGGTATTGTTTTAAGAGAGATTAAGAGCGATGTGTATATTGCGGTGGAGTTAACTAGCCGCCCAACCATCCGGGTGGTGTCGCACTTATAAAGATAAAGAACAAAAGGTTTGGTTGTGAGCTAATGGGAAAGCACTGACGTCATAGCCAAACCGGACAAACGAGTCTCTGACACCGGCTGGATTTGATTATTCAAAATGGCGGACATACCATAATTTTTAAAGGCTATGATATGCTAATTTGCCAAACATTCTTTATGTGCGCGCTTATGCTCTGTAACGGCTTTGTAATTTATGCTATACATACGGTTTTCTTTTTTTTTTTCTTTTTTTTTTTTATCAAAATACGCGTTCACCTTGTGTATATTGAGTTACAGTAGCCAGGTTAAGCCTTGATGATTACGTTTGTTTAAGGTTCTCTTTGCCATCTAATATTACACGTTGCAACGAAAGGGTAGTTCGATTCAAATTCGTCGACAATGTCTACCGTCTACGAATGCCTACGTGCGAAAAACAACTAAAGCATCACAACTTTCAATGTGATTCCACCAGATATCATTGTCACCGCAACATTAACATTTGAAGTCAATTAAGTAGCGAGATCCTCGAGAACTGGAAGCTATGGAAAGAGAAATACTGTATTAAATAATTACTTGGTTTGCATGCATGGAGCGAGAAAGAACCGAGTATCAACTCGCCATGTTCAAGGACGTTATTGATGATGATGGCCTTAAAGTTTAAAGCCTTAAGCTATACTGAAGAAGGAAATACAAACGATTGCCTTGTAGTAATGGGGAAGATGAAAAGGTATTGCATCGTCGAAGTAACGTAAACGAGATTGTTTCAGCAGGAGGGAAAAACTTCCTACCGAATCGCTCGACAACTCAGTCGCTGAATTAGAAAGAAACTTGGCAAAGAAGCGCAAATTTATGTGATTTCTTACGGTTTTTACACGATACTCTCATCTGCGTTCGATTAGTCTTGGGATAAATCATGAGCAAAGCACAAAGCAACCACTTAGGATGACAGACCCCACGTTAAACAAGTGTATCGACCTTCCAGCATCCGAGATGCAAATATAGGGGTCTTAACAATGACGACGGCGACATAGTCAGTGGAGGGGACTGGTTATGAAGACCGGCAAAGTTCAGAGCTGATAGGTTATTGTTTGAGTTTTTCTAAGTCACGTGACTCCACTAACTGTGACGGCGACGACGAGGACAAAGCCTGAGTTTGTCCAGGATGCCCCATGGCTCTAAATCCTCGCCCAGGCTAAATATGTAATGACGGCGTTTAATTCTAAATGGAAATACGAAAAATTAGCAGTTCGACTCATTGTTCGCGTTTGCGGTCATTTTGCGTTTTTGTTTTGCAGAGGACGGCTATGTACTGTACCAAGGTTTACTGAACACACTTGTATGGCATTGTTTTGCTCATTGAACCTTTTGTTTGGTGGTGCTCATTGACGTCGCGGTTTGCTCCAGACTCCGTCCACACTACGCCAGAGGAATTTAAAAACGCATACAGCTTTATTTCTACGGTTAGGCTTACGGTCCAGAGTAATCCGTCACGAAAACGGAGCTTTTCGTAAACGCTTTTGAAGCTGGAGGTATTTGAAAACGCCGGCTTTCAGTTTTCGTGTGGACAGAAAACATTTTGAAACGGACCCTTTTGAAGACGATAGGATCAGATCAGGAGAACCACTTGATTTTCCTGATTTCCTCAAACAAAAATATAAAACGACCGGTGATTGTTGCGTTTTTAAATTGCTCCAGTGTTGTGTGCACGGCCGAGCCTAAGTTAATTTTCCTGGCTCCTAAGCTCCTAATGAGGTCAACAATTTTTTATCAGACGGCGCACGTTCTTCGATGAGTCCATAGAGAAAAAAATCGGAGGAGGTCCCGCGCAAAGGAGAAATGCATCATAAATGAACACCGTAAACAAAATAAATATTTAGGAGTGGAACTCTTTAAGGACCTCGATCAAGTTTAATATTCGTTATATGTTACTAGAATTATCACGAAGGCTAACCCGGTGGCTAAATAAAGTTTTACTTTACTTACTTTTACTGTCGCATTTAACTGTCAGAAGGAACCTGCATCGTTACCCCAAACAGTCATTTAGGGAAAACTCTTGTTATTTGTCAGTAAGAGACCATCAGCGCGGGATTTACATACCCAAAAAGAAATTCATGACATCCAGATCTAAGGTGTACAACGGCAAGCCTCTCGTTTTGTCAAACATTTTTATTATGGAATACCAGGGTATGTCACCAGTCTTTTGAATGAGCTTATAATGGTAACGCATCTCATTAAATCGGTTCTGCAACCATTTCTCATTAAATCAGCTGTTATCAGTTCATGTGGAACCAAACCGGCTATTCACCTAATACATACTACTTCCGCGACGGTCGTAACATACAACATGCAATATTCGTTAGATTTAGAACAATTAAGATTACAGAAAATGGATATCGGAGGATGTGCTCAAGTGACAGTTATAACTTATTCCTTCTGTAGTCTTTTGGAGATCAGGTGCTTTTCCCTTGTCTACTCTCAGAGAGTTCACATGTTGCCCACAACCATAACTGCACTGTGGACAGAAACATGGTTGTTGCAAACTGGAGAGGTAAATACTTCTTAAAAAATAAGTAGTATTAGTTAAATCATCCTCATTTACTAAACATGAGCGTCTACATGGAATAGCCTATTTCCGAGTTGCCTTAAGGTGGCTCAAAACAGTTTCCAACACTTAGATTTTGATGGGTCGTTATAACCCCTCTTTATCACTTGATGCTACAATCATGGTATCAAAAAACTGCCCAATCATTGGTAAACCATGTTGTTATCTTTTTGGCGACACAATAAGTTACCATAGCACCAGTATGACCTCCCAAAACACCCTTAGTTGCAGCTTTAGTGGCTTATAATATTCAAAAATGGCACGTAAATTGTTTTATATTATCAACTTTGATAAGCATGATAAGACACAACTTTTGGCAAAATTAAAAAAAAATTCTGGAGGTAGAGTTCAGGGCCACCTTAAATTTTTGACAAAAAAAAAAACTGTTGGAAAATGTTTTGAGCCACCTTAAGCCCCTCTATCAAAGCGAGGCATGGTGCATAACCTTTCATATGAAAATGAGTTTAACTTGGATGTAAATGAAATCTCATTTTCGTATCAAAGGATGGGCACCAAGACTCGCTTCGAGGAGGCTTAAGATAGTTCGTAAATGGCTCATCAACTTAACAAGGTGAGAAGACAAATCCCTTTGCGTATAGTCTAAACCAGTAAACAGTAAAGCGCTATTGAGCTAAAGGGAAATAGCGCTATATAAATAAAGTATTATTATTATTTATTATTAAACAAAATTGATAGATTATATTCATGGAATGGGGCGATCTTTGCTGACGCCATTATTCTGTTTTGCCTCATTAGCATGCGACCTTGGAAAGAGAAAGCATCTCGTTGCAAATGAACTGACTACAAATGGTTAAAGAGATTGTGAAACTTAGTGCGAGCTGAAAAATTTAGTTCTTTGCCTGTTGTATTGAAGAACATTGTCTTTCAAAAACCGCAAAAATTTCTCGTTGGCAAAAGCGCTAATGAGCCAATACATTCTTTGTTAAATAATGAATTTTTAAACCCTAATTTCGTGACCCAAAAAGTATTAAATACATGGTTTCCATATTGGGAAAGGTAATCGTGCTATGGTCTTTTAATATTCAGACCTGATAGGATACGATTTGTTATTTGACATTCACACCTAGTAATTTGCATTTTACATTTGAGGAGATTTCAATAGGACCTTTGCAGGATCCGGTCACATGGTACAAAATTACACATGCTGGGACGCAAGTTGCACAGTGGGACTTCCAAAACAAAGGCAGGTCAAGGTGGACTGGTACGAGTTGCGTTGTTTTGGAAGTCCCACTGTGCAACTTGCGTCCCAGCATTTGTGATTTTGTACTATGTGACCGGATCGTGCAAAGGGCCTATTCATTCGGTTTATGAGATACTTTTCAGTGAATTTCTTTGAAAGTCGTTGTATCGAGTAAATGATTAGTTCTTTATGGGAGCTCCCCTTTAGGCTTGCCTAAATCTATTTATTGGTTTCTATTCCCATTATTTTTAAGACAAACCCACGCAGTACATCTTCTACATGCTATTCCCCTTCCCCGCCATGTTTTAGTCCTTTGATCAACTCGTTCAAATACTCGATTAAGCTAACCCAGAATCAGCGAGAATTTTGACTTTAATTTTGTAACCTTTGGGCGAAGTTTTAGGTTTATATTGCTTTTCCTTCAGTTTTGAGCCTAAATAATCTCAAACTACACAAGTAATGAAAAAACAACAACAAAAAAACATAGGCAAATTAATTATTCGGTTAACTCTTATCCTGGGTTAACGTAAATTAACCGGCTTTCGAACAACCCGGCCCTGTTAGCTTTCTATTGCTTAGTCTGTGCCACAGTATCGGAGAGAACAAGTGGGTGTACCACTGAGGTAATAGATGTAGTGAGAGCCGCAGTTTCTCACTTCAACGTTGGTGGACCAGTTACAACAATTTGAACTCCAGTGAAAGCAGACCTGCCTGGTGACCTTGCCGTCAGCCACTAGAGGATGTTCACCGTTTATCCAGCCCGGTGCGTGAGTGTCACACATCCGCATCGGCGGGCAGGACGTAGGCATTTTAGTGCCTGCGTCTCCTTGGAAACGAAACCAGCCTGGGCCGATTGAACGGTCACATATTGTGGTGGCTATTGCGTAGGTGACTTTTCTGTTACCTTCCGTCAGAGTTTGATAGCTTTGACATTCTGGAATAATAAAAATACGAGTTAATTAGCCTGTGTCACATTGTAAATGCATCACGCATTCCTCGTAATCCATCAGTTTACAATGAAGCTAAACGCAAAATATAAACGAAGTATACACGTATAAAAAAAAAAAACAGTAGATAAAATATAGGAGTGAAAAAAGCAACGGCAACAAATACAAAACCAACAAGAAGCAATTGTAGAGTGATTGCAATTAGCAATAAGAAAATTCTCGGGACACCGTTTCGACAAGATCTCATTATAACTTCGTTTCCTATATTTTATGTATCACTTTTGTTTAGTACTTACGTTAACTGCTGGGTAATTAGGAGGAAGTAACTTAAACTCTTTCTATTTTACCTTATAGTGTACTCTGTAAAAATCCAATAATTTTTAAGTATAGGTGGACAAAAATCGTGTACCAGAATAGTATTCAGGATTCTACAGTCCGTTTTGCATTTTCTAAGAGCTAAAGATTTAACTAGTTTCCTGAAATAACACCCAAGCAAATGTTTTTTGGGAACTCAAGGAAATAAATTTCAAAGTTCAGAGGCTGGCTGTGCAAATACAGGCAAAATTTCATCATCATTTTCAATCCACCAGTGTCTTTAAGTGTTTCATATAAACTTCAAAATTTGTATTCTACTTTTGGTGCTGTTACAAATGATTTTTTTTGCGAAGATATTCAAAACAGTCGCACAGACGTTTGGAATATAATACAATGTAAATAATCTTGGTACAAAGTTCCTGTTCACTTGTTACTCGAACTTCTGGTGGATTCCCTCTTAATTAGCATTGTTTTACTTCTTTAATTTTGTCAATCCGTGGCATCTACCTGGCGCTAGTATTTCACATTTTGTTTTTCCATCTCCGACGTATCCAGGGTTACAAGCACAGCTGTAAGTCCCAAATGTATTTGTACAGGTAGCAGTGTTTGCGAGGCAGTCATGTGTTCCAAGGATACACTCGTCGACATCTATAAAAAAAAAATATCATGGAATCACGTCTTTTGGAAAGTCTTACATAATACTTCTAATGGTAAAGCGTAAGGCATTTTGAGAATGTACGTGCTGAAAGTCCGGAAATTCCGAGAGACAGTCTACCCCCTCTTACATGTTAGTCTACCCCATTCGTTCGTCTGAAGGACAAGGAATAAGTGTTCCTGTGTGTTCTTGCGGCAAACAATATTCTCCATCAGAAGTATGTGCGGTGTTAATTACTCTATCCCAGGGGTGCTTCGTTCGAGGGTGGTTTACAAATTTCTGTGTGCTAACTGTAATGCTAGCTTCATTGGCGAAACCAATCGTCATTTTTCCACGCGCGTACGTGAACACTTGTCTTACGACAAAAGCTATCACGTTTTCAAACATCTACAGGCTTCAAATGAATGTCGTAAATCTTGTTCTGCAGAGTCTTTCCCATTTTGAACTCTGCCGCCACATAGGTCCAAGCAAAAATTAAAGAAGCTATAGACATCAATTGAGAGAAGCCTGCTTTAAATCAGCAAATTCATCATGATAATTTGTCCCTTTCATTTTAATTTTTCTGCACGTTTTTTTCTGCCTGTTATTTGCCTGTTGTTCGTTGTTTTCAATTCTACGTACAGTTGTAGCTTATTCCTGTTAAGTAACACCCATAAAACTTGTATATTCCAATTCACTGTAGTTATAACTGACAATGACAGAGGTTACTGTCGAAACATGTATTTAAAACTGCCGGAAAAGTGTGGTCCTTTTTTAAAGATTAGTTGCTTTGGTGTCCGGTTTGAAGTTGTTGTATCGTAAAATGATCTTACCAAACAACAACTTCAAGTAGACCGGAGTTAGACCAAATTATTTGTGTTTTATTTCTTTGTGACAGGTCAGTTTTAAGGGAAACATCAGTGTGACATTGAATTGCCACACGAACATTGTAACTTCGACTTGTTGCCATGTAGTTATTATACGCAATATTATGTTCCCAAACCGCGAAACGTCTATATCCGATATACTTCTGCATGCATTGTATTAAAATTTACTCGTCGTTAAAAACTGATATATTATTCACACCTTTTACCGTAATGTAATATCTGTCCGAGCTCTTAACGAAATACTGAAGTCCAGCTTCCTTGGTGAAGTTATTTAACTCACAAATGTCTTGCATAATTACGTAATTGAAGCTTTGGCATCTTGGATCGTCGTTGCAGGCATTTAGGCACTCAAGTGACATCGAAGTCTTAATCGTCTTGAAGACATGTCCCCTCAGCATCATACCATAGATGGAATACAAGCTCTCACATTGGCTAGTTGCTACTTCAGAAGACATCTGAGTGAGCAGAACCACTTTCATGATGATGAAAACCTTTAAGCGGACCATTTCTTAACGCTTAAAAATGAAAAAAAAGGTAAATAAAATAAAAGATAAAAACTGGATTATCATCAAGTAAGCCCAGAGCAGGTTTATAAATGTAAGAATTAAAGGGGATCTCCAGTAAATAAGCATCCTTTTGATCTTGCCGAAATTAATTACTGGTAACTTTATTCGTGATAATGTTATGGCGGATGTTTAGATAAAGTTATCGCGGGGGAAAACACTCATAGTGAATTTGACAATACCTTTCGATCATTTTTGAACATACTGACTGATGCGATGAACGTACAGGTAACATTATGTTAGCTAAACGGTTTAATTTTTACCAGGATTTTTAATAATCGAAGCCCGAGGCATCATAGTGTGATTCTTCACCTCAACAAATTGCTCAACAAAACTAATTATGTATGCTTGGCAGGTGGAGTCTGCGGTTACATATTAAAAATTCTGTGGCTTAATTATAACAAAAACCGAGACGAAAATAATACCAGTCCACCAAAATCAATCAAAGATCCTGGTTATCAAGAATAGTATAACTACACAATGAAGCATAGAGTTTGAATTAAAACTGAGAAGAAAATAATGTATTTATACATACTGTAGGTACTTCTCACAATTAACAGAAAGTGGAATAACGTAACGTATTCTGCAATCTTCAAGTGAGAAACCTATAGTAACGGTCAATGTTTCATGCAGATGACGATTTTCCCATACGGACAATGATACTTACACCCATGCATTGTGTAGATCTCTCTATCTTATTAGTGAACGACTAAAATTGAGACGGTATCGACACCTTCTCATGTTATAACATAACAAACTCTACTGGTTAGCTTTGAAGCAATCTAACAACCTCTTTTGAACAACGATCCCAAACTGATTCTTACGCTGTATGCAGCACATTTCTCGTGTTTTAACCTTGCAACATGATCAGCCTTGCAAGAGTGTAATGTAGGTCAGTGGAGGCTCGACTCCTGCTGGGAGAAATTCAATTTTTTTAATTTTCTACTTATTCATTTATTTTATTATTATTTCTTTTTTTGAATAGCCAATGTCACTAGCTAACATCGACCATTCCTTTTAAAGGACCTTAGTTCAGAGTCGTCATTATAGCAACTGAAACTGCTAAAAATCATTAAAAATGCAACCATAGCGTCGCTCCAAGATAAAACGAGACAGTTGTTTCCACTAAAATTTGCTCTTCGCTTTTCAAAATTAACGGATATCGACAGTTAACGAAAGAAAAAAAAAAGAATAAGTACATTTGGTCTCGTTTAGTTATCTTTCTTTCTTTTCATAGCACTTGAACAGAATTTAACTTTTGTATATGTAATGGTTGTGTCAGTTAATAATTAAGACATTTAACGGTATTGGGAACTGGCTGATGTGTACCAGAGACGTGTAAAAGTACGTTTCACCATTATACTTAAAGTATTGTACGCACTGTACTGTTTTTTGAGTCAAATACACCGAGCTTCACTTACCTACACATTCGATTTTCCTTCAGTTACATACCAGCCAAACTACTATCAATCTCTCCAACGAAACCAAATGACTGATCTCGATAAGGCCTACTGCAATTTAGCTCTGCTCCTTTGTAGTTTGCGTGGAACCGAGATTGTTTACTGAATTTTAATGACTATCGCAAGTCCTGTAACTATAAATAGCAAATACGCTGAAAGATTGATTAAATTAAACCCGTCTTGATTCCTGCGCAAGAGAAACGTTTTGTTTAACCGTAAGAAAATATTAAATAAATGTTCCATGAAGCCGTGTTCAAGTATAAAAATAGAAATATGTCTAATCTCCTAATCTACTTTGCAGCTGACGCAAATACAGTGTTAACTTTATTAGCTGCCGAATTAATACATATTGTGTATTGGAAATAGGTTATTTTCTATCGGAGAAAATTCGTTTTTAGATGAAGAATTGATCAATAACTTTTAAAGACAAAACATTGTCAAAAGGCGTGGGAATGTATTGAGGAGCCTTTCAACCAGGAATTATAAGCAAAGAAAAGCATTGCTCATAAAAACAATGCAGGTCTCAGCTGGCTACAAATAACCGTTAGGTGTTTTATTCAGAAGATTCAGTACTTTGGCGTCGTCTAGTCTTGTCTTTTGTTTCTTCTTGTTTTTTTTTTTTTATTATTATTATTTCTTTAAAAGAAAGATTAATTTAATTTAATTTATTTATACTTATTTAAGTTACATAAATTTCACACAAAAACCCAAAATCCAAAAAAACAAAAACAAAAAAAAAAAGAAGCAAAATTTCATTAAATAAGAGAAAAGTATGTCGTACAGGCCAAAGGAGCAAAAGATTTCGAGTTGGCCACTAACTACCACAGTACAATTACTGAGGAGTATAGAGTAGAAGATGTTAAGCCAACTTAACTTAGAAAGAGTATAAATAAGTGTAATATAACAGTAAAGAATGATCATCGCAGTTAATTTTCCAATTTAAGCAATTGGAAAGAAGAAGCCTGAAAAAAATCAGGGCTTCAACGGGATTCGAACCCGTGACCTCCGCGATACCGGTGCGATGCTCTACCAACTGAGCTATGAAGCCACACATTGGGAGCGAGGTCAATTAATTGAGTTCATATCTTCCCGTGAGAAGTGAAATGATGTGAAGTTTATATGAAATAATTCATATATGAACTGCGGTTGTAGATGACAGTGAAGAATGATCATCGCAGTTAATTTTCCAATTTAAGCAATTGGAAAGAAGAAGCCTGAAAATATATGAATTATTTCCATATATTTCCAGGCTTCTTCTTTCCAATTGCTTAAATTGGAAAATTAACTGCGATGATCATTCTTCACTGTCATCTACAACCGCAGTTCATATATGAATTATTTCATATAAACTTCACATCAAGTGTAATATAACAAAAACTAATGTAAATGATATGGATACTAATGTCTGCCTACAGAGTAGAAACTGCTTATATTCTCTCTCTCTCTCTCTCTCTCTCTCTCTCTCTCTCTCTCTCTCTCTCTCTCTTTTTGACATGATAAGCAATGAAGTTATCAGGTTCGGACGACTCTGCGTCGCCACTATCAAATGCAAATTTAACTGGAGCTTTGGGGGAACTCAGTTCAATGGGTAAGCGGAAACGGCCCTAATACTTTGCGGAATCTTTTCTTGAAGGGGCTCAGTCACGGTGTTTTGTCGTTTTTTTTTTTTTTTTGGCCACGTACAAAATCTCCTTTAAATGGAAGGAAACCTGAAAATAACAGTTTACTAAGATAAAAAAACGTCATAGAGATAATAATGAACCATAAAGGAGCAAGGATGGTCAAGGATGGCGAAGATTCACACGGATTGCAAACCACGAATTTGAAAAAAATGAGGCTAAACTCTTAAAAATGTGCAAACCCTGACTGAGCTCCTTTAAGTCAAGTGGATCCAAACATCATCAAGGAAAATGGTGTTTAATGACATCTTGACACATTCGCTTACCAAAAGGACAACGTCATAGACGAGTTGTAGCCAATAGCATTTCGACAACTCACTTTGATTTACGTAAGCTTAATAAATGGGATAAATGCCAAGGATAATACATTTCACACCCTTAAAACCTGAAGCTCATTTATATTCAAAGCTCTATGAGTAGGTGCTTAAGAACATTTGAGCCTGCCTTACAATTATTGCGTTGTCAGAAGTTTGCTTAAATCTAACTACTAGGGGTTTCAATTAGATTAGCTATTAGAATAATTTCAAATTCTTCCCTATGTTATTAACTTATTGCTTAATACACTTAATTGAAAAAAAACAAAACAAAAAATCGCAATCAGATTGGCAAAGAACAGTACAGTACAAGTGTAACTCCACTAAAAAAGTGTGGCACCAGTGCCAAAAGTATAATACAAGTGCACATAACAACGAAGATTTCCAAAGTTAGTACGAAGAAACGCGTTATATTTGCATTTGATAATAGCGACATGGCGTCAAGTTCTTATCGCTAGTCGTCACATTTAAATGTTCTTGAAAATCATACCTAGTCCGTTGTAGTTTCTTGTAAATAAATTGGTTTGGTTGCTGCTCTTTACTTATTACACCTTCGCCTTGATATAAGATATTTTTTTCTTTCTCAATTAAAAAAAGAAGAAAAAATAGGGGGGAATAACTGAAAAAAAACCCCTTAAATTTATCCAAGCAGGCCGTTTGTTTTTGCATTAATAACAAATAATTTTACTCCAGTATATTTCCACATTTGTTTTTGTTTCTACTTTCTTCTGCAAAGGGACACGAAGATGCCATCTTTAGGCCTAGTTATCAATTCCGCGCACGTCTTCATCTCATCAAAAGACTGCTTCGACGAAACGTGGAAAAAACTCAAGATATAAGCTAGAATGGTCTTCTCCTCAAGAATGGCAAAACGCTGGCCTAGGAAAAGGAAAAAAAAAAATACTAAACAAGTAATCATCAGAAAGCTGCCATATACATATGCATGCAGCGTCAGGCAGTGGTCCATCCTATGTTAGGTTTTCATACAGCAGCGATTCATCTAAACGGTGAACAGCGAGCCGAAAATGAAAGAGGGTAAATCAGCATCGCCCCTCTTTAGTTTTAGAAATTATGTTTACTTAACCATTTGATTTGTCACAAAGAACACAGTTACCGATATCTGAAACACGATAATAAGAAAGAATGACAAAAACAACAACAACCACAACAACCACAACAACCACAACAACAACAATAACAACAACAGACAAATGCTAACTACCTATGCAGTTCCTTGGTCCTGCCGAGAAAGGAACAAACGCGAATGGATGGCGTCCTTGACTGTTCTCTGGTAGAAAACGATCAGGGTTGAAATCAAGCGGTGCTGACCACACTTCTGGGTTTCTGTGAAGTCCGATGGTTGAGACGCCAACTGCAGTGCCTTTTGGAACAAAATAACCATCTAGAACCAGCAAAACATAAGAAATCAAAAACTACAACTACAGTATGACCAAAAATCAAAATCTCAACTAATTATGAGGAAGCCTCCAAGATTAATCAAAATACGGAAAATACACGATCATAGGAACTTTGTAAAATTACCAAGATAGCAGTCCTCGGTAGTTGATCGAGAAAAGAATGGAACAGATGGGAAGAGTCTTTGCGATTCCTGAAGAAAGGTACAACAAGAGAACAATACATCAAATGTTCAACCTGGGTCGTACCTATCAAATTGGAACTGCCGCATCAACGTGGAATGATTTGAGTAGAAAGCCTGTAAATTATCTAATACGCTATTTCTTAGTTTGAATTGTAGATTTTGTTCGTTCCTTGGTTCAGAAGTTTTTCCTAAACCATTTAGGTAATCACTGCCCTCGCAAGTTTCTGGAGGACCTTGTGTGGTTCGAAAACTGAACTGCAGAAGCAAAATTGCAGCGATATGGTCATGGGGTTGAAGGCGATGGCCTACCTTAATAACACACTCCAGGTAACGTAATTCTTTCATGTCCTCCACTGTCAATTTCTCTGATCTTTGTTCTAAATAAAGCAAATCAAGTTTTTGAAAAAAAAAACATTAACCAAACAAACAAACATGCACCACCACAAAGAGCGTATAATAATTACATTACATTGCATTGCATTACATTAAATTACAGTGCTTTTAACTCCTAATATAATCAAAATCCACCATATTTCAACGTCGCTCGTACGAGAACAAATATATTTCACCACATTTCCATTTTTTGAAAGCTCAAAATGCTAGAAATCGGTACATACGCACAAAAGCACAGGACATTTGACAGTTAAGGTGAGGTAAAGATTCCTATTTCACAATATTATTGATGAAAACTAATCTAACCGAAAAAGGTGTCTACTTCTTCATTAACTCGTTGTTGCATCTTAGGATGCCGGCCAAGAAGGTACAGAGCCCACGTGATGCCAGCAGCAGTGGTGTCGTGGCCCTTGAAATAGAAAAGTAAAATAAAATAAACAAATAACTCGATAGTTTGAAAGTATGGGCAATCAAATGGTGACGAGGGAAATTAAGAACTAATTTCACGAGTATACCATTTGAATACCTTTTAATATTATAGGCGACAAATTACCCTTACAATCGTGGTTTCTGACTTGTTTGTTGCATCGAGAAATTTCGCGCTAAACGTTGCAATGGAAATTTTGTAATTTCACATGTGAAATTATCAATTAACGCTGAAGTTTCGCTCCAAAATTAGGAAGTAATTTGTCACCCGTAATATTATATTTGTAAACACAGACGAAGAGTATAAGAACAAAAAAAAAACCTCTTTCTTTTTTCTTTCTTTTTTTTTTATCTGCGTTTCTTTGTGCATTTAGTTTGTTCACTACACCATACTTTGAATGTTTGCAAAAAGTAGGTTTGATAAATTGCCTTTTTGGTGTCAGGTAGGAGAGTGGCATTTTAGGCCCTGTCCACGCTATGCGGAAGGAATTTGAAAACGGAGGTTTCACTATAAAAATGCATCAAATGTTTTTCTTCCACATTACACTGAAGGCAACAATCACCGGTCAAGTTAGATCTGTGTTTGAGGAAAACGCAGTCAGGGAAATCACATGATTATAGTGACGCCATCATTTTCGAAAGCTCCGTTTTCAAAATGTTTTCCGAAAAGCCGGCGTTTTCAAATTCCTCCGGTTTGAAAAGCGTTGCCGAAAAGCTCCGTTTTCGTAAAGGATTAGTGTGGACGGCAGGCAGATAAAGCTGCGTTTTCAAATTTCTCCGGCGTAGTGTGGACGCTTCTTCAGATAGCAGATTAATGATATCGATCTCACCTCAAACATGAATGTATCTACTTCCTCTCTAACTCCCGCTCGTGAAATATCTCCCTTGTCATAGGCTTCTAGCAACAAGTCAAGAAATGCTAGGCGCTTTTTTCTTGTGAATACATCTTTTTCTTGTTCTTCGGTCGTCTCCGAGTTTCTCTGTTTGTTTTGATCTCTTTTCTTGACTTCTCTTTCGTCAATACGCTCATCAATCACCTTGAAATGATTCATGTGAAATTTCAGTTTGTTCAACCACCACCACCAACAACAACAACAACAACAACAAGAGTAACAACAACGATAGCAATTTCCATAAATGCTGTCCGAAAAAGTTAGAATGATCATCTACAAATGTAATCATTTTATAGGAATGAAACATTGACACTGAGTAAGTTGACACTGAGAAAGCTTAAGACTGGATAAGGGGTCTTTGGTTCATGGTGTCACCCTGCACATCGAGTTTAAGTAAAATCCCTCGCAGGGAGAAGGAAAATATTCTCGTCGGCCATTTAAAAAAATAATCCTCATTGGACATGACATGATATGTGTGGTCACCCTAGCTAGGCCGAGTGTTGTGCTGGGCGGCGCAAGACGGCCGTGTATGGTCTCAGATCCAGGATCCCGACTCATCCACGACTCTTCTAATCCCATATCATCATATCAAATGTTTTTGTTTTCTTTTGTTTTCTCTTCTTTTCTAGTGGAAGCCGACCAGGTCTCGAGCCCTTCATAATGCGTTCTCTGGCAAAACAGTATACTCTCATTAAGGCATTTTATCTTCTTGAAATATGATCTAAAATAGAATCTTGCTGATGATCTTTGATAACTTTCGAGTTAACATTCCATAGACTAGCATTTCATTTGGGGAGAAGAGCAATGATTCTTTCTTTTGTGATGATCCAGATAAGGATCAGTGATCTTAAGGGACCCATGACTCCTTTTCCATCATGGATCCATCGGTTACTTTGACACCCCATCATCCAAGTGATCTTGGATCACTGGTCCTGATCCGAACCACTCCAAATATCGACAAACGTTCATTGCTATGCAAACCGGAATCTCATACCAGCTCAGTCAGCCAGTAGCCTCCATCTCGCGTTGCCTCGAATTGAATTCGATCCCGCGTGTTTCTTTAATGGCTAATTAAGGGAAAGCATTCCCGAAATGCGTGGCTTTTTGCTATAATCTCAGCGCCTTAAAAATGTTTCCGTTTCCACTTTATGCATTTTTTTTATTATTATTTACCTTATCTGTAAACTCATGGAGAATCTTCAGACATGCCTCGTGTTCACTTCCTGATCGTGTCCATCGATAAATAGCATCTGACCAGAGCCATGGACAAGTTTGCCTTTGCTGGACTAACTCGCTCATTCTGGGAAAGGAAATCAAAGAAGGAACAATTATGATCGAAGAACACACTATTAACTCGGCGCTAATTTCTACTTTGCGTATACCATAAATAACTAGAAGCATGGTCCAGCACACGGGACCTTGTTCTAGAGTTTTCCCTGTGGGACGGACTGAAGTGTCCCATACACAACACAACACAAGGCAGAACAATAACTTTGCCTGAGCTTTCAGTGGCGGATCCAGACCTTCAGCTAAACGGGGGGTGGGGGTGTTTTGCTTGCCCTGTCGGCTTTTCTACCTTCTGTGCTTTCTTTTTTTTTTAACCCCCCCCAAAAAACGGGGGGGCGGGCCTCTCTCCTAGATCTGCTACTGGGTTCGGACATGGACCTCTCGATCCAGACTCCATCGTACTAACCTTGAGAAAGCGCCTCTCTCGTAATCCAAAGGGAAATTTTACAAACGAACTTAAGACGTCAGCAACCATACACGTTCATAAACATACTGTGGATGTTTGTCATACCTAAAGACTGCATTAAAATATGGAGATTCTGCATACTGCTGTGTATTGGGTGAGGAGTCCATAGACGTAACTGAAACAAAAAAAAAAGTTCAGAAAATGAAAGTAAAATAAGGACAACACAACTGTAGATTTTCGTTAAAATGATGATTTAAACTTTCATAAATGAAGGTTCAGCGGCGTAATGTAGGTATTCGCATCTCTGACTGATTGTTAAGAGAAGGTAACTTATTGCATATTATGTCCACAGCACAGCGTACAATATATCGAATTATGTCGAAAGGACCACCGTCAGCTCGGCTCTGACAAATAAAAATAAACAAACAAACAAACATGCAGAAACTAAAATAAAACAAAAACAAAAACAAGGAAAAAAGCCCGCACAATTGAAAATACCGCATACTGCAAAACTGTTTTGCAACGAGAAATAAATGCGAGGGAATAAAGAATACGAAAGGGACAAGTTAAACTTATCAATTGGTGCTAACCTCCAAAAGAGTGACCATAATTGACGCTTGTTCCTCAAATACCGGAATAAAGTTATTCAGAATTTGAAAGTGGAAGGTTGGTGTTATTAACCGGCGTCGCGTTTTCCATTTTGAGCCATCACTGAAATTCAAACAAAATTTATTTTTATTGATCACCCGTTACCTGTTAACCAGTTTAAGCTTTACAGTTTGCATTTGATTCTCGCACGAATTTATTTTTCAGTTAATTAAATCTGGTATTTAGTGCCGGAAAAAAACTTCCACATGTGAAGTTTCCCTTGTTCTCGAGTCAAAAATCTTGCATCTTGTAATGACGGCTTTCCCTCGTCCAAAACGGCGACCTAACGCCCAAGGCTAGTTACCGGCCACCATGTTGTAAGGTTATCGCGTCGATGAATGTTGCAAAGGATTATACCATTTTCTACCTCTGAATTTCGACATAACTGCTCTCTCCTCCGTAGAGGTTCCGTTCGGATGTTCATTATAGCGAGTTGAGTGCAGGCGCAAACTCGAATCCCGCCGTCGCCTTTCAGTAGCCTGCGCCTGCACTCGCGTTGCTCAGCAGATTCTCCCCACTCTCAAAAACCTTTGAGCCCTTGCGGAGGAGAGAAGCTAACCGTGTAAATGTCTCTGATAACAAAACGACAACTGAAAATGCAATTTCACATTGGGTGTCTAAACAAACTGAACATGTAATTCCCCAAAGCATGAGTTCAGTTTAAGATCAGTTACTTTGTTAACAATCCTGGACCAAGAAATGACGTAGACAGCGCCAGTGACTGATGCGACCAAGTTACTTGTTTAGTACATATAACAACAACAATAGCAACAAAAAACAAACAGTTAACTGAAGGGTTTTATTGCAAACATGTAATATTTAGAGAAGAAAGCAGACAAACGAAACGGTACTAACAAGGAGCCTCACCAACAAGAAAAACGACTTACAAAAACAACAACAACACAACAACATTACAAATTAAATGCAAGGTTAATTAGACAGATTCTTCGATCATCCTTATCCTTCTTCCTTGTTCAACCATTAAAAACACAGCTGGCCTTGGAAGTACTAGTCCTCCATAACAAAACAACCCTTTCCCCATATCCGCCTGCCAGTCCCATCGCACAGTTCCATTCCATCATAAATTTTTCCCTGTATGTCGAGTTGGAGGCACGGTGATCTCATGGTTGGTGCGCTTGTCCCCGGTTCCAGCGGTCAGGGTTCGAGCTCTGGCCGGGGACATTGTGTTGTGTTCTTGGGCAAGACACTTAACACTCACAGTGCCTCTCTCCACCCAGGAGTATAAATGGGTACCAGCGAATTGTTGGGGAAACCTAACAAATTGCGGGGGAGTCTGTACACGATCTAGTTCATCTATACATGGAGCAACAACAATAAAACAATAACACATGCAAGTCACTAAATGTACTTGCCAGTTCCTAGCCAAGGGTGCAGAAAGTGATACTCAAAGGACTTGGTAATGTGTCTTGAGCTGCTCAGTATGACTTTGGAATTCATATGAAGGAAAAAATTATAATAAACAAACAAACAAACAAACAAACAAACAAACAAACAAACAAGCAAAACGTAATATTCCTTACCAATTTTTCCGTGTATCAGGCACAGAAAAGACCAGTGGTGGATCCTCACATGCTCTAGAAATGGGTTTGGCTAGGGGGAAGGGGGAGGCAGGAGGTTGTTGTGGATGAAGGAAAATGGGTCTTTTGCCACTGCTTGACCTCAATAACAATTCGGAGGTGGTGTCATGGAAAAAAAATAATAAATAAAAAAAATTAGAAAAATAAAAAAAACCTAGAAAACAGAAAGGAAAACAAAAAAACAAACAAACAAACAAATAAACAAACAAAAAAAAACAAGGAAACAAACTAAAACAAACAAACAAATTAGAACAACAACTAACAACAACAACAACAAAAAACACCTATATGTTTCTCGAGCTGACAGAGGATCCTAGTGGTGCCAGAACTATTGAGCGTTACAGTAACTTACCTCTATAAGCTCCGGTTTTTACAGAAGTACAAAAGGGTACAGTGGTCCAAACCAAATGCATGTTAATCCATCGGCAGCGTGATCGTTGACCCACTCCACGAGTTGCTCAACAAGCTCTGTAAAGTTCATTACTTTAAGCTACGTAGCTACTTTTAGATATCATTGCGTTGGATTTCCATCCAGGGTATCTATCTTTAAAAACTGTGGTGAATACCTAGCCCAAACCTTCATAATATAATTTTCAAAATCACAGCCCTTGCGTGACAGCTTCCTTTTCTTTCGCTGGGCGACTTGTGGCTCCCCGCAGATCAGCCTATTTATTTTATAGGTTTCAGTAGTACAACTAGCTTGTAAAGACGCTGATAGCAGGTTTTCAGGAACAATTTGCGCAGCAGGTTTGCTTATAAACCTGACCTCAGGCAATGAGGTCTACCTTGGAAGATCATGTTGTAAATTATGAGTTTTGTTACTCACTATCTGGTTCTCGGCTTACAACCTGGAAGTCCCTTTAGACAAGCTACATCGCCATGCTCAGTGGGATTACGACGAGTGTAGCAATGCCTAGAGCAATCATTACCAGCAAAATCACCAACGTTTTGACAAAGAACACCGCCATGTTAATCTTATGGGAAATGCGTGACTTATTTGTGACATATTTTTTGATTGATGGATCGCGTGACAAGTTTATTACTTGCGTGATGTTGAGTAATTTGATGATTTAAAATGTAAGGCCATGCAGCTTTTGAGATTTTGTCTGCGTAGTTTTGGTTTTCTCCGCATATAGTTGATGATCATGCTTTTGTCGACTTTATTTCACCTTCAGCAATTGCGAGGGTCTTGTTTTTATTTACTTTCCTTTTTTATGGAGGTTGACAAGGGCATTCAAGGTCAATTTTTTCGTTCCCAGTTTTCGTCGTTTTAATCCAACATGGCGGTTGTTGCAGCTGCATAACCGGGTTTTTTTTTTTCGCTGACCGATTCCAAGGGACTCAAGGTGAGGACCTGATGGAACGAATATTATCACTATGAAGAATATCAAACGGGTTGACTTGTATCCAGGATTTCCTGTCCTGCGTGAAAGGTTTCAACAGATAAAATTGCCAACCCGTTTGTCCCTGTTTCCTTGCTGTTTCCTTACGTGACCAAGCACTTATAACACGTATTTGTTACACCTGTTTTCTAAATGTTTTTTTAGGTGTTCAGTGAGAAAGGAATAAGTGAGCAATGCGTCCTAGTTTTCTCTTATTTGGGAGCTATTTTGAGAGTTTGCAAATTATGGCATTCGAGGTTATGTTATGCCTTATCATGTTCCAGGGTTTTCGTATCAGATAGCGACAGTATGTCAACTTCCTAATTTTCGCTGAGTCATCTAGTGCTCAAGGTTATTCAAGGTCAAGAAATCCACAGTCTTATGCCGAACTTCCTTCTTCGTTTCATTAGAACCATCTAGCTCTGCACAGCATGTTGCTCTGACTAGTTAATAATAATTATCACGTAACTTGGCATATCCTATTCCTAGATCAGAAATTGAAAGTAAATTTTGCCTCTCGAAGGATCGATCATGTTTTTGATGTTGGCTGTTTCTTCGCTGGTGGCCGTTGTTGTGTTGTTGACAATAGCAGTGCTTTCAAAGTATCAAGCTTTTGCTGTTGTGAGGAAGATTCCTGGTCCAAGACCCAACATTTTATTTGGCAATGCTATGCAGTTGCCGAGTACTCCTGACGGTAAGTGAAAGACTTTTATCGAGTGCAGCTGCATTGCCAAATCAGTTCATATAGGCAAATCTTTGCAGACGTCATTGTTTACATTTTTCCCAGATTTTTCCTCATTAACATACGACTTTGCGCATAGAAGGCATCATGCTAGACACGATTTTACTAGAAAAACTTAAAGAGCTTGTGAAACTTAGTAAGTGGTAAAATTTTTGGCTCTTTGGGTGTATTATATTCGAGGAGAAATTGGCTTTCAAAAACATCAAAATTTCTGTGTGGCAAAAGCGCTAATGAGCTCATACAGTCTAAAATTTTGAGCTTTTAAACCCGCTAGTCGCACAAAAAAGTATTCAATACATCGCGCTCAAATTCCTTGGGACAGTTAATCGTGTTGTGCCCTTTCAATATTCAGTGTTAATCTCTTTGTAGCTCCATCAGAAACTGTATCGCTTATGGTAATGTGGCAAATATTGTAAACAAAGATTCCCCTATACGTAAATTGAACGGGCACATGAATGTTGTAGGCCAAATAATTTCACACTTAGGGTGCAATCCTTTGAGTTGATCTGGATCAGGATCAGTGATCCAAGATCACTAAGATCATTGTGCATCAAACGAACCGGATGAATCTGTGACCAGAGTGGATGCGTCAATTCCTTGGCTGAATGACTACCATGATCTGCCTCATCTTACTGTAGATCACTAATCCTGATCCTGGACACCCCAAAGGAATGCACCCTTATTCTGTGACTGAGAAAATTGCTCCACTGTGAGTAGCTGAGAGCAGGCCAATTAATCATTAACTTTTAGCAGTTGCACTGCAGTGCAAATTGATTTGCCCATACATATTTCCTCAGTCAAATAATAAACAAGTGATCATATGAAAGCTCGAGTAATTAAGAATTTACACTACTAATTTGATATTTGAAAATTCTTTCAAATTGTACTCACCTAAAGGCTTGTGCACTTTTGAGAGGATTCTCAAATATCTCTCGTCACAGTGTAAATCCTCGATTCAGCACTTGCATTCACATGATTACCCATATACTAATCAGTTTTTGATCTTGTTGATAAATTATGTTTGAACCAGCTGAAGGTAACTTCCTAACTGCCAAATGAATCAAAATAAGCGTGGTAGGCAAGAAATACTGTAACGTTATGTTACTATAGATAAAACAAATTAAAAAAAAAAAAATGTTGCTTCATAATAGATACACAAAACTTAATAAACCAAAGAAGGAAAAGCAGCAACTACCGGTATTTGATAAATGCTAGGCTATAATTCAAATCTGGGCTCCTAACCCAGGGCAATTACATGTACATCGTAAAAATGAGTAATGAAAAAAAAAAAGGGAAAACTCACGTCTCATGGTGTGGTCAAAAGTAGATGAGTCTGCCATATTGACTTTCATTTTAATTTTTAATTTCTTGCAGAAGGTCAGGTAAACTAGCCAAAACATTGATTTAGAGTCATTTCTAACCTCAGAAGAGTCCCAAGAAAGAGAAAATCAACATTTAAAAATATAAACCCATTCTCCCATGTTATTCCAGTATATATTAAGTGAGGACATGCATATTTTTGCAAGGAAAACTCATGCATTAATTTACATCAATTTGACTGGAATTATGAATTTTTTAAAAGGGTTGATATAGTGCAAATTTATTTATTTATTTGTTCTTTTAAAGTTACAGTCATGTAGTGCACTTTTTTGATGCATTCAATTGTCTCTTATCTTTCAGGACTCCTAAAACAAATCTTGCAATGGGCGCAGCAGTATTATGACGGAATTTATTGTCTGTGGGTTGGTCCATTCTATCCTTTTGTGCTTATGTATAAACCTGAATTGATAGAGGTTAGTACAGCTGCAACAATCAACCCTTTAAATGATTTGATTTTAGAACTATAAAATATTTGTTTTTGATAACATAATAGTTTCTACTTAATATAATTATCATAATTATAATCACATTTTGTTATGCATCACTGTTTGAATTTTATACATTAGCTGCCTCTTTTTTGTGGCTTGATTTCAGGATATCTCTGTATCAAAGTTTCTAATTAGCCAGTGGTGATGTCATCTTCTTTAATTGAAAGAGAAAATTTATACATTCATGTCTACTGATTTAAATTACCAGTACAAGATGCAGAATACAAAATTGAAATTTAACTTGTATGGTCTCAGATATTTAGAAATTATAGGCCTCACTAACTGACCCATGGTAATGTGTAAGCTGAGTGTTATTTTTGATTGGTTGTGATTCTTCAAGGGCTTAAAAGGAGCTGATGTTCTGTTAGTTATGATAGCCCTCCTCCTTCCCCTCCCCAGTAGAATTTTATGCAACTACTCAAAATGGAACCCCTGCAAATCCCCCCCCCCCCCTGCACTGCCCAGTCTTGTCTGGGTTTTCTTATTTGATGGATATTTAATTACAGTGGAACCCCGTTAATATGGACACCAAAGGGACATGATAAAGTGTCCGCATTATCCGGGTGTATGTAATAAGCAGGCTATTAACCTAAGAGAAAATGTATGAGATTTAGTTGTTGGGACAAAGAAAACTGTCCGTTATAAGCGGGTGTTCGTATTAAGCGGGTGTCCCTAGAGCAGGGTTTTACTGTATTTATTTAATTGGTGAATGAAATGTTTTTAACATTTGTTTGTTTCTTCTCTTTCTTCAGATTCTTTTGAATAGCTCAAAACATACAACCAAGTCTGCAGATTATGATTTTGTACATCCCTGGTTAGGAACTGGTGAGTCTAAACTATTTTAATTTATTGTTTTCTTTTTCCTTTTTTTTTTTTTTTTTTGAATTTATGGCAGACTCAGGTCAAATACTAACTACAGTATACTGCTTTCTCTACATTGTCTAGCTCCTTTAAGCATCTTAACCAAATTCGTTTAAAAATGGTGTGCATAATAACTGGATTTTTTATTAACATGTACATGATTGTATATAATGTATACTGTAAATTTACTACCAATATGTTGTCTCATCACTTTTTATTGTACCCCTATATTTTTTTCATCATTTTAATGTACCGGTACATTTATTTGATAGTTCAATTTTGGTAATGTGTGGAAAGTTATTGTTCCTGAAAAGCTCCAAAGGGGAGGCGTGACAAAACTTGTGTACATGTTTATATTGTACCTGTCCTGTAAACATGTATGTAAATACCGCTGCAAGGAATTGAGATCACAGGGAGCTGAGGATGTTGGAATGACTGACAGTTGACCTCCCTTGTGCTTTTCTGATAATTTATGCTGTCATTGACCATTTTTGAAATTTTTAACATTAACCACATTTAATAATTTTCAAAGATATTTAAAATTTTCTCTTATCTTTTTGTCTTCGACATTACCCTTGAGTTTGCTTTAAAAATATTCACTAAGGCCCATTCCAAATGCTGCTCCATTCATGCGCCGAACCTTACTGATGAGTTAAGTATGGCAGAAGAGTGGCGTTTGAATCAGTTTGGTTCGGCAGGTTAGGTTTGGTGCGGCAAACAACATTAAATTCGGCAGGGTCTGTCGCACTATGTGACGTTGGTCTGTTGCACTATGTGATGTTGGAGCGGCAGCTGATTCAATTACAGCGTTCTCCCCATGTGTCGAACCTAATGCATAAATTGCTGCAATTTATTTTTCATATAACGGGACTTGTGATTGGCTCAAAATTGAATGGTGTGATCAAGTCATGCATGAAGCTCAAAGTTGTCACTAAAAATAAAGACAACAAAATACCAGTATGCCTTCGATTTATGACAAATGGGACTGAATACTGAATAAGCAAGTTTCTTTAGTGCAAATTCATTTTTTGCTTATTAGATTTCCCTTTAACAAGTTGATTTAACCGGGAGAAAACACTGAACCTTAAGTTTGAATTTGCTTCCCTAATATTGCTATAACAGCACATAACAGCGAAATGTTAGTCACAGCGTTTCTATTTGGACAGAGTTTGTGAATTCAGAACGCATATTTTCTCGTCGAAAATTGTTGCCATCGGCTTCCCGAATTAAGTTCAACGCAAGTATGCCATCTGAACCAGCCATCGCTCCAAAGGTGCTCTAAAGTCGAACTTAATCAAGTTTGTTTCGACACATGAGTGGAGCAGCATTTGGACCGGGCCTAACAAAATTTTAATTGTTCTTGTTTTTTTCTTCTTATTGTTTCTTTGTTTTTGTTTTTTTTTTTTATCAATTCTGGCTTCCTCCATAAAAAAAAGGATTATTGACCAGGTAGGTTCCCACATAATTATGTTCTTTCTATTACCTTATTGCACATGCACAGACTTGTTTCAGGTTTGACTATGGTTTTGGTGATGCAATACCTCCTAATATAAGTATCTTGAAATCAGACTATGCAAATTTCACAAGGACAGTAAGTACTTTTAAATATGTAAATGTACTGAAATAGAGCTGGCCAATTACCCAAAATTTTGTGATAATCATAAAGCCACGTGCAATGCATACCGGTTACTAACCTGACTGTCACATGAATTGTAATAGTTGTATTACGGTATATTGATTTTATATTTTGAGCCAAAGGCTGTGCGTTTATCAGCTGATACAGACCAAAGCTAGAATCAACCTTCACCTCATAGAAATCGATATACATGTAGCAAATAATCTCTAGTTTAGTTGTTCTAACCATAGAATCCTATTATCTATTAACTAAAATTTCTTTGAACAATGTCTAGTTATTTCTCTACATGTTAAAGGAGCTCGGTCATAGTGTTTGAGTTATTTTGGCCATGTATAAAATTCTTATGG
Source organism: Orbicella faveolata (assembly GCF_042242905.1). Classification (NCBI taxonomy): domain Eukaryota; kingdom Metazoa; phylum Cnidaria; class Anthozoa; order Scleractinia; family Merulinidae; genus Orbicella; species Orbicella faveolata. The sequence continues at coordinate 3,003,565 of NW_028301563.1, forward strand.
TGCCAGGATGACACCGAAACATCGTTGCTCAGTTTTTTCGCTAATCTTTATTGTTAAATGTATAAAATTACCTTTAAATTAAAGGAAAGCTAAAAATTAGTATCTAATGTACTAAGATAGAAAAACACCATAGAGATAATAATAAACACATAAAGGAACAAGGATGGTTAAGGATGCAGAAGATTAACATGGATTACAAATGATGAAACTGAAAAATTTAGGCTTAACTTTTCAAGATTCCCAAACCGTCACACGTAGCTCCTTTTTGCTTGGTACATGTAGTTAGTGTATTAAATTTCACACTTCAAGCAAAATCATCATCTTAATTACCAACAAAATGCATTACTTATACACTAATACTGCAAGAGAAAGGACTGTAGAGGCCCTTGTTTATGTGTTCTTTTAATTTTCTTTCTGTCTTTCTTTTCTTCTTTTTTTTCTTAAACACGCAAAATTTCCCGTTTCAGTGATGGTGCAAAGTGGAAGACACGAAGAAGATTGATCACACCAACTTTTCACTTCACAATTTTAAATAGCTTTATACAAGTGTTTGAAGAACAAGCAGCAATTCTGGTTTCACACCTAGAGGTAACATTCGCCTTGATTTCTTTGAATGTTTGTTTGTTTCTCTTTATCTTTGGCAAATAGATGTAAATTATGACAGTGCATGACTGACTGTTCTGTGGCAAAAAAATTAGAACTATTTGGTTGTGTGCAGTAGCTGCCTGACTGTAAATGTGACATTCCATAGACCTACAGATATGACTGTGTATTTATATGACTATGACATTCTGGGTATGTGAAGTCCTATGACATTCTATCTATATGACCTTTTTGTTAACAGAGGAATGTCAAGAAGGGTGTCTTCAACATCATGCCGTACATTACACATTGTGCCTTGGACATTATTTGCAGTAAGTAAAACATAGATGTTACGTGATTGGGTTCAAAGTACATGTTCAGCTGTAATATATCAAACACGGACGACCGTGTTTGATCACGTGTGTTAACATTGCTATGGGCTTCATTCAAATCCCCCGGGGGGGTACTCCCTTATTTGGGCTATACGGGGACGTGCCGTTGGACAGGGTTGGGTTTTTTGGTCTTGCTGCCCTGAACAGGGTATACCATTTTACTCGCCTCTGTCCTAAACAGGGTCTGAACCTGTCCTTAACAGGGTATGGTATTACGAGCCGAGAGACGCTAACCGACCATTACAAGGTCATCATCAATCAACATCAGATCATTTTCTGGACAAGAATGCTACTGTTGTCGGTTAAATTTTTTTTCCACTTATCAGTATTATAACTAGCGCCCATTGACAGAATAGATCGTACCAGTAGGTCTGGTTTCTTTGTGTTTCTTTGTCCTACACAGGGTAGGGTTTTAGAGTATTTTTGTCCTAAACAGGGTCAGGGTTTCAAACCCTCGGCGGTACCCCTATACCCAAACATGGGTCAAGTGCCCCTCCCCACCCCCGGGATCCAAACTTCGTCAATCAGTCATTACCGACCTATAAAATGATTTTGCCTTGTTTGCAACAGTAACGTCCATGGACTCGTCACCAAACGCGCAGGGTGATTCCAGCTCTCCATATGTCACTGCTGTTCAAAGGTAACTGAAAGACATTGTTAGTTTTGCGTGCCCAATTAGCGAGCGCTTACATGTATCGTGCTAGGTGTATTTGCCACGTAAATAGAGTTACTTACCTACCTACTTACTTACTTATTGAAAACCACGCGCTGTATATACCCGTGCTATTTGGCGAAGTTGCATTTAACTCATCTTCACAAGTTCTGGACATCTCCGTGATGGTTTTTGTTTCAAATGGCCAGTCGGAATGCATCTACTACCGCTATACCGACGGCATGTAAAGCTGTCAAACGCGACATTCGCGTTCTAAAAATTAATATCACTACCTCTCACAGTTCATACAAGTTGATTTGCTAGATTATACGAAGCCGTCAGAAACTGGGTTGTCAGTTGGCAATGAATGTTGGCAATATAGAGTCCTAAAGTGTGACGTCACAAAAAATAAATTTGAGAAATTATGGGATTTGGCGCCATTTTCGAATAGAGTGTCCTTAAAAAAGGTCTTTACCAAAAATTACCTCTTAATTGTAATTCCCAGCCGAAATATAAAGGATGAAAATTTGGTACTGCCCCATATATATCTCTCTAATTTTGAGTCGGTTCTAAACTGAAGGAACTCAAACAAATTTGAAGGGTTTGTATGGGATGCTATCAAACTTTGATCCCTTATATCTCTATCGGGAATTGCAATTCTGAGCTAATTTTTGGGATGAGGGCATATTTTAGGATCCTCTATAAGAATATGACATCATATCCCATAATTTCAAAAATTTTATTTTTGTGACGTCATCACTTTAGAACTCTATTAAGGCAGAGATATTGGAGTCCAGATTAATGTCAAGTAGTAAAATAATGATCACTAAAATGTCTTAGTTAGACATTTAAGTGTCGCCCACTCCCCGGGGGGAACTCCCATATAGAAAGGACGGTGGTGTTTGTCGGAAATTTTGAAAAGAAGCCCAAAGAATACCAAGGTTCTGTTTTGTAGGCGTTGCTTAGAATTTTTTTTTTCACCCCTAAGAAGTACCAATTCTAAAACAAATCATCTCCTGTCATATTTTTTGACTCTTTAAAAGTCACCGCAAAAGCTCTCGCTGTAGACCTTTTGAGGCTGAACACCCTACGAGGGACCAAGGTACCGCTTTTTCACCCCTGAAATGTCCGACGAGCGCCCCCGTCCTTTTTATGTGGGAGCTAGTCCCCCCCCCCCCCCCTCCCCGGGCCTCCTCTTCTAGTGTTACAGAGCGTTTATTTATGCCTTCTCGCCAATGTATGCATGCATGGTTTGATGTTTGTTTGTTTGTTGGACTGAAGAAATTTTGTCTGTTGGTTTGCTTGTTTGTTTGTTTGTATGTTTAGTAAAGGCGTCAATCAACATTGGTCCTTTTGCGTGTTTTACTTGTATTCTTGTAATTGTTGCTTGTTGTACTTGTATTGTTATTCTTGTAACTGTCATTTAGAGTAGCAATTCACAAGAGACTAAAAGTGTCCACAGTCTACTTGTTGGTCCATCCATCTACTCAGGAAGTTTTATTTTAATTAGTTATTTTTTGTTAAAGTATTGTAAGTTAGGGTTATTGATCTTCTTTCTAGAATGAGCGAGCTGGTGCAGGTGCGTCAGCGTTCACCATGGCTGTGTTACGATATGGTGTACAATTTGACGCCCTCAGGAAGAGAGCACAATCGATGTCTTAAGATCCTCCACGGCTTTACAAACAAGGTACATGTAGCCATGTACAATGTAACCATGGCAAACAGAAAACAACTTTCGGGACCAACAACTACTGGGACTTTCGTAAAAGGGGCCCCGCGTCGTTCGAGTTGCGTTGCTATTGTTTGTTGTAGACTGTTGATAGCCTCTCTATTTACGCACACCCGCTACGCAGTCAAGTCTTCCGTGTTTCGCTTGCGTCCAGTTCTCTCGCGATTCTATCCGCGCGTTTAAGGATCGAATAATAATAATAATAATAATAATAATAATAATAATGATGATGATGATGATGATGATGATAGTAGTAATAATAATAATAATAATAATAATAATAATAATAATAATAACGACAAAATAAAGGGCTGTGAACAGTCTAGTTTGTTGTTACTGTTGTGAAGTAAATTGTTTCGTCGAAGAATTTTTCGAGTGTTTCCAAACTCGATTCTGGATTCTCCAGAGCGTCGAGGATCGAGAGCAGGGACTGTCGACTTACGCTTGATTGGTACTCTAGGTAATCGACGAAAGAATCGCTAGTAGAGCAGCCAAGAGAAGGCAGTCACAAGCTGAGGAGAAAGAGCAGGAAAATGTAGACGAATGTGGATTTAAACGCAAAAAGCGTTTGGCTTTTCTTGATTTGTTACTGGAAGCCTATGACAAAGGAGAAATATCTCGAGAAGGCGTCAGAGAAGAAGTGGACACGTTTATGTTCGAGGTTAGTGTTCTTATACGTTTTTATGGTTTGTTATTTCATTGGTGTTGATATGATAAATAGAACATTACATAGCCGCTTGGAGATACGGAATTTCTCTCCTCGTGTTGAAAAATATTTCACTCGTTCGCTGCTTTCACTCGAATAGAAATTTTGTATTTCTGCGTGGCCTTGTAATATTCCCTATTTATCCAATCCTCAATGAACTCGTGAAACTTTTCCAAGGCTATTGCAAGATATACTTGCAGATGTTGATTCGTTCATTAGCTTCTTTGATTCCATTCTTAGGGTCACGACACAACAGCCGCTGGGATCACGTGGGCTCTATATCTGCTTGCCCGACATCCCATAATACAGCAACAGGTTCAAGAGGAAGTGGACACTTTTTTCGGTAAATGTTGTGATGTTTATGCAAATCGAAGATAACACGGCATGTTTCGAACAATTTCACGCTGCAGTGTCTCGACGATCTACAGATTGAAGTAATTCCCAGTTCGAGAGGCCTGGGAGTAAATGCCTGGTAATCGATCTATCCTTTCTAGCTAATATTCGACTCACTCCACGGTGGTTGCCTCGATAGCTCAGTGGTTACAGTACCTTCTATGAGATCATGGTGTCATGGATTCGAGTCGCGCTCGGGGCATCTGATTTTTCTCTGCGTTTGTGCTGTTTAATATAGATAGGGATACCAGAGTTTACCTCCCTGATGATGAGCAAGCCGTTTATGTAAATCATTTTAATGTCTTGTCTAAGGGAAAACGGCGGTGAACATTATTAGCACTAACACGGTACAACATTTTAAGCAAACTATAAAGTGGTTGTTTTACTTATCAATCTTATAGAACAGCGTCCAGACACGCTAACAGTGGAGGATTTAAAGGAATTACGTTACCTGGAATGTGTAATCAAGGTACCTGTATCATTGTCACCACTTTACTCAAGCATACTTAAACTTTAGAGGCCACTAATGATTTTTGATATTCCTTTTTCTGCCTATCAAAACGGACCCCCAGGGAAAAGGCTTAATTTGAGCGAGTTTGATTTCTGCAAATGTTTTGAAGTCGTTTTTGACAGATAGTGCATCACTAGGGCTCCCTCGTTAGCTCCCTCGGTGTACGGAGAAAAGTTTTTTTGTTTTTTGTTTTTGTTTTTGTTTTTTCTTTTTTAAGGCTTAGACCAGAAATTTGAGCAGAGTTACACTGTGGTGTGTATAGACCTCTTAGTCTGGAATAGCACTTCTTTTTTGACGATAAAACATTGGTCGTAATGCACTGTGAGCAAATTTGAATGAGGCAAGGGTCATTTTTCCTCTGCAATAAAACAGACCAAGAACATTTTTTCGACCTAGAATAGCTCCCTCGTTGCCTCCGCGCCAATTGAATTCCTGTTTGAGGGGCGAAGGAAGTGACAACTCGTTGTCTGCTGTTTGCTAAACAAATCAATTGACCGACTTGAAAACCTTGATATCCCAGTTTTGTGGCTGTATAAACTTGTGTTAATACACTAACTGTATCTTTACAGGAAGCACAGCGCTTATTTCCATCTGTACCCTTAATTGCAAGAACGACTTCTGAAGACTGCCAGTTGGGTATGTTATTGTTGCGGATTTTATTTATTTATTTATTGTATTATTTTATTCATTTATCTCTTCGTTGGTTGATTCGTGTTTTAATTTATGCTTTAACCACGAGTAGAGCTTCCAGTAACTCTTAAAATACATGTAATAAGTCAAATTATTTCGCATTTTGATTGGTTCTTGATTAAAAATGTATGAGTCTGCATAGATGACGTCAAAAACATTCTTATATGTTTCATCATTATATCAAACAAGTAGAATCTGTGTTGAGGTGCGAATGTTCACTAAAATAGATCACAGAAGAAGTCCAAGTGTGGTAAGAACATGAGTGACACACTCGGGTGTCGCCTCGTGTGCAATGTTTACGTTCTTGCCACAGTTTGGCATCATCTGTGATCTATTACTAAACAGACGCACGGCAACATGGAATCTATTTGACGCTAGGTTTTCTTGTCTGATGATTGGTGGGATGTGCAGGTGGATGCAGGATGTAAATTTATTGTCAAGGAAGGAAACTAAGTTAAAGTAAACACACAGTCCCTTCTGGAAATTAAGGCGAAGGAAGTTAAACTACATCAGATTTATCTGTTACACCTTTCTGGAACATCCACGCGAGGTCAGCAGTTATAATATCCTCAGCACCTTTCCCATTGGGGAAGGCGGGGGGGGGGGGGGGGGGGCGACGCTGGCCCTATGGTTAGTGCGCTTGACTCCGAACTGGGCGGCCCCGGTTCGAGCCCTGGCCGGGGACATTGTGTTGTGTTCCTGGGCAAATCACTTTACTCTCACAGTCCTCTCTCCACCCAGGTGTATGAATGGGGTACCGGCGAATTCAATGCTGGGTGTAGTCCTGCGACGAACTAGCATCCCATCCAGGGGGGAGTGGAAATACTCTTAGTTGCTCCATGCTACAGAAACCAAATATAAGCACCGACCTCATGGGCCACTTGGCTCGTATCAGCAGACCTCTAATACCTTTTTACCTACTTTGCCCATTTGATGAAATACACAATTTCCAGTTTCACGCTCTGGGGCGCATACACAGACTTTACGGTAGTTAGACTCGAATTTACTAATGGCTTGATGTAAAAAGGGTGAAAAGCAGCACCCTTTAACTCACATGTTAAATTTTCATCTTGCAGAAGGCTACCTAGCCCCAAAAGGTACTACTCTTGCGATTTTGACTGTAGGCCTTCACAGAAACCCAGACGTGTGGCCAGCACCGCTTGAGTTCAACCCTGATCGTTTTCTACCAGAGAACAGTCAAGGTCGCCATCCATTTGCCTATGTTCCTTTCTCGGCAGGACCTAGGAACTGCATAGGTAGGTTGGTGTGTTAACAGTGTAGTCTGTACGCTGTTCACACTCTAAGAGCGTTCGCGCCCGAAATGTTCCCACGAATATAATGTTTTAGAACTCACCACGAAGTAAGGCAAAGATCAACTTTAGCCGAAAAGCTAAGAAAAATAGGGGTCACCGAGCATTCAAGAGGTTAAATTGTAGGCGAAGGTAGCGTACCCAATGCCAAACCCTATACTTGCTTATAATTCTTCCTTCGCGTGTGCTCTTGATGTATGACGTGGCGACATGAAATTCATGCGCAGAAAGAATGCGTAGGAACAATGGACGCGCACGTCCATAGTATCTATTTATTCATTTATTTATTTTTTATTTTTTTGTTTTGTTTTCCTAACGTCAAGTCATCCAATGTGTTTATGTGTCTGGTGTCTGTCTATCTACCTCTCTCTTCCTTCTCGTCTGTGAGACGTTTTCATGTCTGTCTGTTTGTCTGAGATCTGACTTCTTCGAGAGAATCTTTCTACACCTTTGTTCAGGGTAGGGTCTGAGTCTTCAACAAGTAGTGTAGCTGGTTTGAGCTGCGGGAAGTGACATATCGATCATGAAAAATAGAAAGACTGAGCTGAGAATTCTGAAAAAAAAAAAATGTAATCTGCTTCCATGTTTGACAACTGTTCTTCCTTTTGGATGTTTGTTTCTTTGCTTCTTCGTTTCGTCTTAGTTGTTGCTGAAGTATTTTGTGTTACTACGGTTATCAGTTGATTAAGGCGCGACGGAAGTTTGTTGACCAGGTTTTAACTCAAACGTGCTGTTGTCACGGGCGACTGGCTCCGATTCCAGAGGCAACTTGTCGGCCTTTCACGTCATAAGCAGCAAAGCGCGCGAAATTGTAGGCGACGAAATTGTTACCATTGGAAACGAGGAAAGTTGCCCGTGGCAACACCTTAATTTTTAGGGCAAAACTTCGTCACCAAAGCTCCGTGTAGCCTTACTCGACTGATAATCGTGCTAAGTAGTTCCCGTCCTTTCACTTGTTCTTCTAGGTCAGCGGTTTGCATTTCTTGAAGAGAAACTTGTCTTGGCTCACGTCTTACGCAATTTTAGCATCGAGTCCACGCACACCTTTGATGATGTTCGCCCATGCGCAGAACTGATCACGAGACCAAGAGATGGAATTTACGTTTCTTTGGCCAAACGGCAATAGAAGTAGTGATGATACGGAATAATGGAGATAAATAGAAATGCCTGAACAACGGAGCAGATGGCCACCATTGAAAGCTAGGCTCATTAATTTTGTTCATAGTGAACAGATGTGATACTTAGTTCACGATACGTGATTCAATTCTTGATTTACAACGTTACTTTCAAATTGAAAATTTCTTCAATAAAAGAAAGGATTAGTCAATCAAATTTAGACAAGTATGCTTACGAACAAGACAAAAACAAGATTGCAGATTTACAAAGTAGCCATTTTTAATTTATCAAATGTACACTAGTGGTTCCGTGTAGGTCAGTCTTAACATAATTTAGGTTCAATGTAATTTTATTTAGAGAAAGTGTAAAATTTCATCTTTAAACCCCATTCAAAAAATAAAATAATGATAAATAAAAATAGAAAAATAAATTTAAAAAGTGTGGTCTCTTCGTATTAAAAATGAAGCCTTAACAAAAATCACACAAGAGCTATTAGGTATTGTCGTCTCATTTGGAAAGGAATTATAACATAACTAAAGCAAAGCGCGCGCTCTGATTGGTTAATTTAGCGTCTACTATTTGCCCATGGGTGTACGGTGCTGACGTTTGTGCCAATGGTTACAAAGCAAATCTTTTGACAGACATTGTTTCCAAAGTAATGGCCGACGTCCTTCTCCCAGAAATGTGAAACTGTCTTCACAGTTGTGTGAAGATGGGACTTTATCGAGTTACTGGTGTGCAGTCGGTTGTCATGAATGAATTTTCTCGCGCTTGTTTTCTCTTGTCATGTAAGACTACACGAACATTTTTTTGTGATGTAGCTCAATAAAAGGACTTCTGTTGTTCCAATGTCTCAATGTTATGTTATAAAACAAATGGTAAACGCCATAGCGTGCACTATTGAGTTATGGATGCACTTGGGAGGTTTGCTAAGCACTCAAGAAGCTAGAGTCGCACTCGGCTATCGCCTCGTGCGACTCTTACGCTTCTTTCGTGCTTAGCAACCTCCCGCGTGCATCCATAACACAATAGTACACGCTATGGCGTTTACCATTTGTTAAATAGAAAACTGTTATCTCGGACAATAATTAGGTGTGATTCTTATGGTGGGATAAGGTGGTATTTTCTACCGTTAGACTCCTTTCTGATGGCATTTGCAGGCATTACTTGTCAGGCACGGCTGCTCACTTGTTGTACCAATGTGGAGCTAAGGCTCGATATCTCAGGTCAGTGTAAAACGCAGACTCCAGACTGCGGGCTGGGTGTAGGTGAAATGCAGACAGTTTCCACCATTGAGGCTAACCGAAGCGTGATCTAGTCTTGGTCTATACAGACCATAGTGATATTCAGGTTAGCCTGATTATTCAGACAATTCATACTAACTGGAGTGCAGACTTTCACTCAGATTAACCTAAATCATACTGTTTAAGGTTAACGTTAGTACTCGATAATGCAAAAACAAAAAAAAAGGCCTTGGCAAAAGGCCTTGGCAAAATCAAGGTACGAAATATCCGTCTGTTTATTTTTGTCCAGTGCCTCCCCAATTGAATGGAGTACGGATAAGAGTTGCGAAATTTTTATCAAATTTCAGATTTTCTATCACCATTCTTACTAGCTTTTAGGGTTGCGCCTCGCATGGGTAACTTTATTTTCCCGTTCGCGCAATTCCTATTCGTCCTTTTCTTCTTTAATTATATTGAAATTTTGTGACCAATAAAGTTGATAGACTAGACTATATATACTTAAAAAGTCTGTAGTATGCATTCATCATTTTACTCTCACTCTGCATTTTATCCCGGTCGAATGTGGTGCGCGTTTTACACTGGCCGGCTTGATATGCTTTAATTTCTATGGTTTGCCATTCGTTTCAAAATTGCATTGGAAGCTGTTACAGTTGGCAAAGCCATAATGGGGTGAGGTGCATGAAACCGCTCTTACCCCAATCATTTCCCATTTATGTAATAAACATTGAAGAGAGAGGCAGTATTCTCTCAGCATTCGCTTGGGCACCTCTGTCCAATGAATCAACTAAACGATGGACAGAATCCACAGCAACTTCAAGACGAACGATCAAGTTTCTAATACCGTTTGCAAGCAGGAGCCTGTTCCAAGCCAATATATTTTTTTTCCAAATCCCACTTCTCTGCAGTGTTCAAATCCCATTCCCACAAGCACAATTCAGGGCAAAGCCCAGTGTTATACAGCTCTCTTTTCTCTTCGCATCCGCAAAACTACGGCATCTAAATACGACCCAACAAGAGCCCAAAACTTTACAAGGATTTGCAAAAATGTTCCGAAGACGATAGGATGCTTTTAAACTACTAAAACGTGCAAGCAGGGACTCTCTGGAACCCTCTGATTTAAATAAGTTCAGAGGCAAAGTGATTGTCTGGCATTTCGTTGTCTGACATATTTACCATGCATCCCCAGTTAATTAGCCCACGCGCTCATTTCAGGTTCAAGTGCTGGTTTCAAGTTATCTCCTTTGAAGTTGGCTTTGAAATTTTGATACGAGGCATGGAAACTATGTGATGTTGGCGGCAGAGTTTGTAATATGAAATTGGATGTGCGTGTAGTCTGCCGCTGCCCACTTAGAATAGGATAGGAAAGGATAGGAAAGAATAGGAAAGATAGGAAAGGATAGAATGGGATGGGATGGGATGGGATACTATATTTAAAGTGGCAACATGCCTAGCCCTAGGGCTAGTTTACAGATATCCCACTACTAAAATTAACATAATGAACCGACCCTTTTCACTGTTTCTTGAACTGATGTGCCAGACATCATTGTATATTCTCACAATGTTAAAGCGTCTCTGTAAAAATGTGTTACGGGATGCTGATTTCTAACATGAAGGGTTGAGATCGAGTGCCTCCACATTTGATCTCATTTTGAAACCGGGAAATACTGAATGACAAGTACTGCACGTGCTGGATAAACATGCTCACACTTGACATTGGACAAGGTGCCTAAAACATTTCCTGACGTTTCCCAAAGATTTATTCCATTTCTATTTTTGACATTTTTTCTCATTCCAGTAACCAAATCTCAATCACAGCCGGTAGGTATATTTTGTAGGTTGCATGTTGAAACCTGAACATCTTGTTTATTTGAGTTAAAGTCGTATAAACCCCAGTATAAGGGCTAACCGCTAGCAATCTAAGCTAATTTAGGCTAACCGAAGTGCTATTCAGGCTAACCGAAGTGCTAAGTAGACCCACTCGGACTTAAAAGTCGATTTTTGAACTTGCAAGCTGCAAGCTGCAAGCTGCAAAGCATACCTGCCCAGTCCCAGTGACCCAAATCCCAGGGCAAAAACAGGTTAATTTAATCCCGGTTCCCATTTTACCCCTTTGGGACTCTTTATCACATGAATATGCCTGCCACTCTGACGAAAGGCACTTTCCGTTCTGGCATATACAACGCAATCTGCGGGACCCGCTTTTTCGCGCATCTCACTCTCTGACGCATATACATGTTTCCTTGTAAGAGGCATATATTTTGGTATTTATTTCGCATAATCCCCATGCTTGTGTTTACGCAAATATGTGGCCATTCAAAAAATAATTAATGCGTATATATACGCGATCTAAATGGTCGTGTATATGGGCTCAAAGCCCGGGAGGGGGACTCCCATATGGAATGGGCGGGGATGCTCGTCGTCTCGCTTAGGGGTGTAAATTTCGGATTTTGGTCTCGCTTAGGGTGTTCTGGGCAAAATGTCATTATTTTTAGCCGTCAAGGTCTTGTTAAGGGTTGCACGCGAAGAAATAACAAAACAGAAAGAATTTTGATTCTTTATATTTACTCAATTCATGTAAAAAAATTCGCCATCATTAAAAGTCACTGTACTTTTATTTGTCTGTTTTATAAACTGGTCTCTTTTAGGGGTCTGCATAAACTTCGGCCACGCCCAGATTGGTCTCTTTTAGGGGTTAAATTCAAAATTTCCGACGAGCATCCCCGTCCACTCCATATGGGAGTCCCCCCCCCCCCCCCCGCCCCCCAACCCGGGGCTCAAAGCCCGTAACGTATGTGAATATCCTGTCGTAATTTTGAAACGAATGGCCGACCATAAATTTCTACAATGTAAATCACTGAAGTGTTTCGTAATTTTCCCTAAGCACGACCCTCGCTTAGTTTTCAAGTGATGGCGTGAAAGTCATCCTTTGTCATTACAACCGGGCATGCGGGCATGCGTGACGGTGGCGTTACATGTAAATACCGGATTCCTGATGAGTACAGTGGATTTGTGGTGCTCGAGAGGATCCTATGGCGACACAAGAGAAGTCCGGTAAGCCCTTCTAGTGTCATAAATACAGTTATATATAACGCAATAGAGCCAAAATATGTTTCTTTCTTCTGTTGTGGTCTAGTACTTCTCAAGGGCATTTACACGTATGGTATAAATTATGTCGAACTTCAACTTTAATATGTCAGTATGTGGGCAATTATTTTATTTTAAGCACATTTTGCTTGATAACCGCTTCAAAATGACACTAAAAAGTCATCTTCTATATTATGACCATGATGTCTATGGCTCTGAAGATAACAAAGAACTGTGGATGTAAGGCGATCGGTGTCAAAACAGAACTCTGTAACCCTCTACATCGCATATTTCTGAAATTTACGCTCATTGCTATATAAATGTTGTCTACAAATAGCAGATCTAACCGTCGAAATTAAGTTTAGGTTTATAAAAGTAAATGTTTCAGTAGATTTAGTAGCAATTGAAGTCAGAATAATTTTATTATCACACGGTCTTGTTATATATAATTCAGTATCCACCGGGTGAATACATTCTTTCATGAATAATCTTTCATTTGCACGCTTCAGTGAACCGTACAGGAGTAACCTCAATATTATAAATAGCATATTCAAGATGCTTGTCAATCATAGTGTTCAAAGGCAATATATACTGAGAAGTTGCCTCTAAAAGAAAACATGTTGGAAGGAAGGGTTAATTTAGCTATTATGTACCGGTTAACGCACTCATTAGCGGCGGGATCAGTTTTGCAGTGAATGCCATAGGCGAATACATTTAATAAATCAGGGTAGTTGTACAAAATATTTGGCTTGTACACCAGGAAATAGCATAGCAAAACAATGCTAAATTTCCCGCAACTGCAGCCTAAAGAAACTTATCCTTTCGTGTCCTGTAGACAACTCGAGACATTCTGTTTGGGAATAAATGTTTTGTTTCTGCAGGGAAGATATACAAAGAGCCCGCAGTCCGTCCGCCCAGCGTCAATCGATTGAATGAAATAGCGAAGAATCTGGGTCTAGATCTGGACGAAAGGGAGGTGCACGAATACCATGGTAACCGAAAATGTGAATTGTACCTTTTGCCGCAATACCCCTCTACATTAGATACATGAATGCCATTTTGCACAAGATTAGCTTCCTGATTTTGTTATCCTTTTCTTCCTAGCAGTGAATGATCACAGTTAGGGCGCTTATCTAGTTAAGAGCTTATTTTAAAAATGCTTTGAAACTGTTTGTTAGAAGGCAAATAAGAAGTACATAGTTCGCACTTTCCCTAGCAAACCAGTAAAAAGTATCGTTTGTTATTCAGACGTTTTTCTTGACAAACTTTTCTCATCTTGTGTCTAACTTACTGAACACGAGCAAAGAAACACCTCACTACTTTTTTTCTTCTTCAAATTAAAATGATCAGAAAATTGCGCACACTCTTTTAACCGGCGTCCATGGGCCGGAAAACCTTTTTTTACGATAACTGCAGAAATTTTCGAGCGCTCATTGGCTAGTTTTCATTGTCAATAAGCGGACAGACACATGAATTTATAATTTATGCGATGCTTCAACGAACGAGAAAGATCATGACGAAATTCATGACCAGTAACAGGACAGACGCATGAAAAAGTGAAAAAGTGAAAAACTGTCAAGTGGAGAGATAATGAATTCGAACTAACCAATTGCCGCAACATACGATAACAGGAGGTAGATATACGAACTTGCACTAGCTAGGTCAACGATCAGTAATACCAAAACATTTCTCTGCTCATGTCGTGCTTTGCCCAATATTTCGAATGTTTCCTTTGCACAGCTATGACCAACTGTTTTATAAAAGGCTACCAACTTAACCTCTTTATTTTTTTTTCTCTTCACACACCAAAAGAGGCCATTGCCAACACCTTGGCGGATACATACCAGAGATTATACGAGCTTCCAGAACTGAAAATTCCTGTAAAGTACCCTAGAACGCCAGGATACAGGCCTTCAGCGGCGGAAAATCCATACAACGCATGGTACGCTTGATTTTGTGATTATGCATAGTGATGTAAAAGTATTTGTCCAAGGACAAATACTTTAGAATAGTTTCGCGCAAATGGAGGCTGTTACGTTTATTATCCTACAAATATTTTTCGCAACACGTGCGATGTTGAAAATTGAGGAACGTCACTCGGATATTCCCCAGTTTTAGCTGGGGAATATTCAGTCACGTGAAGTGTTTAGACCAATCGCGCGCGAGCGAAAATATTTGATGGATTATAAATGCAGGTTATGCAACATGTAGAAAACAATGACTTGACGTTGTTTTACATGATTGGTTCGATTTCCCTTGCCTTCTCGATAACAATTGCTACTGTAGAGACAAATAATTTATTAGACTTTGTTCACTGATGATATTTGCATCTATCATGCCGGGGAAGAGTATAAGGGACATCGCTATGCTAGGAGCATGGAGGCTGTCCAAAGTTGACGATCGAGTGTGGATATGACGCGCTCTCTGAAACCTTAACCCTATTTGAGACAACAGCAAAAAATGATAATGGTCAAGATCTATACTGCATACTGTATTCCACACCAAATAGCTGAAAAAGCAAACATAGAGAGTTTCTACCTAAGGTTTGACAGCTGACAGATCATTCCTACCATTCTAGGTTTACGGTTAACTATTTTTTTTTTTTTTTTTTTTTTATCCTTCTGCATATTATTTATCCTTTTCGTTGGATATCGTAGTCACTTGTGTGCTATTGTAACTCAAAGTGATATTTGTAACTCTGAAACATCTCTCTAAACCTGTTGCTGTCAGCAAAACAAACGAAGACGAAACCATGGCCAGTGAAAGCAGGAGAGATAATTACGTTGATCTTCTGTTGGGTGAAAGTGCATTCAGTGTATAAGCTGTCAGTAACACGTATTTTAGAAATTGTATAAAAACTCTACCTAATCATAGTGAGAAGACGACAAATAATTTTACTTTGCCCTTTGATATTTTATAATTTAAAGGTACTGGCGCAGCGATATTAAGGGAGCAACAAACGGAAAACTCCATGGCAAAACACTGGCCATCAAAGATAATGTTTGTGTGGCTGGAGTCCCTATGATGAACGGTTCCAGGATTCTCGAGGGCTTTGTCCCGGATGTTGATGCAACTGTAGTATCCCGGATACTGGAAGCCGGGGGTCGTATACTAGGCAAAGCTGTGTGTGAGAATCTGTGCTTCGATGGAGCAAGTTTTACTTCAGCTACGGGTCCCGTGCTCAATCCTTATGACCAGACAAGGATGGCAGGTGGCTCGTCCTCAGGGTCAGCGGCTCTGGTAAGAAGTGACAGCTTGCATCACAGCGTCACGTTACAAAACCGTCCTTTCTCACCTCATCCTGTATCTCAGAAGATGTGCCAGCCTATTGGTTAGCATGCTGGGTCCCGGGTCAGGTGGTCATGGTTCGAGGGCTGGGAGTGTGTGGGGTGCCTCTAGCTACACACCCAAACTGACATCTTACGCCTTGAGAAAACCACTTCTCGCTTGACGCCACGGAACCGATCGAATTTGGCATTCCTAGTCTTCCTTGTATGGTTCGCCAAGTTATAATTAGTTACCTCTAACCTGTATACAATGCAATAAAACCATATAAGTTAAATTATACAAACCTCCCAGAAATGTGGCGTAGAGTCTGAAGGATGTAAAGGCTAATGGATGTACCATCGCTAAAAATATTTCACAAAACAAATTGCCCCTGTTAAAACAACAGCACGAATGCTGTCGAAATGGAATCACTCAAAAAAGTATGATAGCGAATCAGTTTTTGTTGAATTTTTAGTTATTCATTTTGCCATTTTGCTCACTGGTGCCGGTTGTCCTTCCCAGACTTTTGAGAACAACCTGGGAACTTGTCTATGAAAAGAAATGCAAATATTTAGTGGTTAGCGTAACTGTTTTACCTTAGGTCGCAGGAGGTCAAGTGGATATGGCTTTAGGTGGAGATCAAGGATGCTCCATAAGAGCACCAGCACATTACTGTGGTATTGTGGGTTTAAAACCTACGCACGGCCTAGTTCCATACACTGGAATTATGCCACTTGAACTGACCATTGATCACGTTGGACCAATGGCCAGGACTGTGTATGACACAGCATTATTGTTAGAGGTAAGTTGGTACTATTGTATCTTACACTTACGTCAATTTCTACAAGTTTTCAGACATGGTGTTGGGTTTCAGGGAGGTTTAAACATGGAATGCCTTCCATATCAGTTCCATAGATGCAACACTATTAAAATTAGAATTAAATTAAATTACAATATTTAGAGAGGAAGCCACATCAGCCTTTGCTGGTTTCCATGCGGCTCCTCTATCCTGGTCGAATTGGAATTTGAGGTTGGTTTTTGTGGAGCGAGGAAAACCAGAGAACGAGGGGAAAAGCCATCGGAGCAAGGTCAACAACAAATTTAACCCAGATATGACACCGGGCCGGAATCCTAACCAGGCTACATCGGTGGGAGGCAAGCGCTCTCACCACTGCTTCATCCAGTATTAACACAAAACTGCCTATTGTATCAATTCGAATCATAATATGATTACGTAGGGCGAGGGCGTGAAGAAGACATGGAGGAGCAGGAGGGGGAAGATGAGGACGGGGACGAGGGAGGGATTACTACACCGAGAGGGAGAAGCCGGAAAAAGAATAAGAAGAGAGGAGATAGGAACAGTCGCAGGGCAACAATAAGAACAAGTATTGGGCAGCGGTGGCTTTCTCCCGCCATTTTATTCAAAGCAGGGCGCATGCGTCTCGAATCTGAGAGAAGTTCTATGTGAAAATATTCCATTAATACAAAAAAATGTCTCCGCAAGTATCATTTATCTGGTAATTGCCTTTAGGTCATAGCTGGGTTTGATGATGGAATGGACCCGAGACAACCTAGTGACTTGCAGCCTACCTTGTCATACACAGAACAGGTACAAAGGCATACACAGTTTATAAATACCGTATACACACAGATATATTTGTAACGATAGAAACAGAAACAGAGATATTTATTTTACGGGTAGTTTTACGTTTCTATATGTGGCGATATTCGCATCCTCCGGATATCAAAAACCGTCGTGATTGCTGCGCCATAGTTTCGGAGAGGGGTGCTTTATAGAATAATTATAAAGCTTGGAGATTCACGCGATGATTCTTATATCAGCGAGCCTATTTTGGAGCTAGAGGGACCTTTTCCCTCGTTAATATTACTGTTATGTTCCGTTTGTCCGCTCGATTCTTTGGTGCCGTGTATATTTTGTCTACTTAATTGGCCCAGCTCTTTGCTGCTTTTAATGCTTTGTCATGAAAAGTCGGACATTATCAAACTTTGTTCTGTTCCATACTCCGCATAATTAAAATAGGGGTACTTATTGTAAAAACTACATTATCATCAATGAAAGCAATTTAGACATCAATGTATAGGAGATGGGTTTCATTTTTGGAAAGGGTTAATTTATGGGAGAAGAGAGCTAAGTGGAAACCCCAATTTACGCCAATTACCTCTGGATTTTATCATTGTTTTATAATTGGTATATTTCAGTTGACGGGAAATGTATCCGGAATGAAGATTGGCCTGGTAAAGGAAGGCTTTGGACACACTGGTGCAGAATCTGACGTTGACGAGCTCGTTAGACAAGCTGCCAGCTGCATACAAACACGCCTTGGTGCCAAAGTCCAGGAGGTATCCATACCGATGCATCTAGACGGTAAGATATGTTCAGCGGAATCCCGCCTTTCGACCATGCACCTGGTTAAAAAAATCCTGTCAAAAAAACGGATTCTATTTTGCCCATTTCTATTCCTAGTGGCTGGCAATCAAACATATATTACTTAAGTCTCGAAAAGAGCAAAACAAAGTCCTTAGATGTAGTCCATTTCGAAAACTATTTTCAGCTTCTTCTCTCACTTAATGTATAAGCGGCTCTCATACTTCCTGTGCTTTTTATACAACAGTTGCTGATTAAATGTGTTTCCTTTCTGCTAAGGATGTTATGTTAAAGATTAACAAGTCGCATCTGACATTCAATTGGAAAGTATCTTCTGTTTTTTTTTTCTTTTTAACCATGAACAGTTTAAATTGTGCGTTACCCTGTAACATGCCAGAAGGCTGGTTGGTCGGTTGGTTGGTTAGCTTCACAAAAAATGTTGGCCTCTCGACTAGCTAATGTTAATAAACACACTTTCCCATTTTTCAGGGTTAAAGATAATTTCGGGTATTTCCATTGAGGGAAGCACTAGAATGATGTTGGAAGGAGGAGGTAAGAAGTCAAAATGGCTCCTGCAAGATTCAAAGGGAATACTGGAAGCATCACGCCCTTTGAATTTGCTCTTTTGATGGGCACCGACGGGGAGGTGCGGGTTAGGGGAGATGGGACAGGGAGTGGGCAGGACGGGAGTACTGTACGATTAAATGCGCAACGGTCATTTAGCTGCTTCAATACTTATAATCAGTTCATCCTAAGATAACTGGAATAAACACTGGCTGTGTCGCCTGATCATGTAAAAACTTAATGGTCGCTTCCCTTTATAATACTACCAGGTTTTGGAACTTCTGCCAAGATGTATTACGACACTGTTTTGCAGCAAGCATTTGCACGTGGACTGAAGACACACATGAATGATTTACCGATTACGTGCAAACAAACCCTCTTGCTTGGACGCTATCTTCTATCAGAATATAACGGACATTTCTACAGTAAATCACAGAATTTGGCTAGGGAGCTGTCCTTTGCGTACGACAGGGCATTACAGGAGTGTGATATTCTGTTAATGCCAACCGTTCCGAGGAAAGCTCAGCTGTTACCTCCAGCAAATCTTTCAATGGAAGGTCAGTGGAAAAATAAATAATCGTGAATTTCGAAGCGTACAATTTTTGTCATCGTAACATGATTTCTTTCGTGATAAGATTTGGGATGGCCCGGGAGAGGTTTATAGTTCCCGTGCTGATTTCAATCAGAGAGCATTTTAGCATGTGAACTGTTTGATCACGTGGCCAGATGTTTCTATGGTAATCATGTATTCAAAGTGTTGTTGAGCTTGTTGTTTTTTTCGTTGTTTTTATTTTACCAAAACTTAGTGTTGTTTGGAGGATTTTCATGCCCTTTAATAATATTATTTGATTATTGTTGAGGGACGAGCACCTCAATGATGGTGTGGAAATGCCCGTTATCAGTTTTCAGATCTCACATCGATCAGTAAAGTGTCGATTCCTTTTTCAGCTATCAAGACATTTTGCAAGTCTCAAATCAAATCAGTTTAATATGTATCTTTGTCAGGTGTGAGTTACAGTTTTAAACAATTTTTTCATAATATTGTTCACTTGGAGTTGCAATTTCAGTTTCCAAAAATAACACAAAAACGTTAAAAAATAGTTTAGGACGAAGACGCTGCATCAGATTTAGAAGCGTAAACATAAGGTTGGTACATCAAAATGTTCCCCGAAAAATAGTTCGTAAAGTGGCTTGTACTTTCTTTCTGCCATTAAATATTTCATGTTTGATAATGATCATTTTCTACGTGGCTCCGGATCCGAGGCTGTGTGTCAAATAGTGCAAACTTTCAAACTTATTTTACTGTTTATTCCGATAAGAAATTTGATAGAAGACCAACTAAACCAAGGGTGTCCTGTAATAATTTTGATGTATCGAACGTTGAATCCGTGTGGGGCTGTCCCTAAGATGCATGCTCAGCAAGTTTTGAGGAACTTTTCAACTTTTCCAATTTCGTGCAACTTTTTTAATTTGGGGCAACTTCTTATGTTCTAAGACAAAACTGCAAAATTATAACAGACGAAACTGGTATATGAAGCACTTATGAAGTACTTTTTTCGCTTTTCTTTTTGGTCACAACCGTCACATACGGCATAGTTTTCTGAGCATTTCTAAGTTTTAGGAAATTCAAGTGGTCAGCGGTGGGTTGATGAAGTACTCTTGCTCGAGTGACCGCCTCTTGATATAGCAGCCACAGCGGGTGCGAGACTAAGCATAAACAGAATTAAAAATTCATAATATTGATTGTTTGTTGGGTTAAATAATGAACGGAAGTAATGAAAAAGGTTGCTAATCGTCTTAGCAGGCTATTGAATGTTCAGGAGTCAAGGAGCAGTAAAACAAGGCTCTCTGGTAGGCTAATCAACAACTTCTTGTAGAAAATATGAAAATCAACGTGAAGATTTTGGAGCAACTTTTGAGCGACCTTTTTGAGAAATTGGAGCATCTTAGGGACAGCTCTAAATCCGTGTAGTCACTTCCTAAACTTTCCTATTCTGTTGTAGTTGTCGTTCGTTCGTTCGTTCGTTCGTTCGTTCACCAGTATCAGTGTCGTCCACTTCGCTTATGTGGTTTCTTTCCTCTTGCAGAATATAACGAAAAAGCATTCAACAATAGCGTCAACACGTCATCTACGACTGTCACAGGTCACCCAGCCCTGTCAATCAGTGTGGGTCTTAGCAATGGTTTACCAGTGGGAATGATGATGGTGGGAAAGAAATTTGACGAGGCCACGGTGCTGAATGCAGCGTACGCCTATGAAAGAATTCGAGATTTAACTTCCTCATAGCATTGACCTACTTTGTTTCGCAAAAAGACGCAATTCTCAGCGTTGTAATAAATTTAATACAAAGACGATTTTCCTCGCGATAAATTATCGGACAAGCAAGAAATGTTTTGGATGAGTCTTATAATTTTGCGTGTAATGCTGTTCTTTAATACTCCCCTTTCCGTCCCTCATAAATAACTTGTTCTACACAACACGACATAAATCGAGAAATCGAGAAAGAATCTTTTTGTTTTAGTATAAGTCTAGACACTCAAAACTTTATCTAAAATTGCTCTTAACACACACCTCAAAAATGCAAAGGAGGCTGCCAGCTCCTTAACAAATGCTCACTGCCAGGCTACTCAGTTAGAATTCTACTAAAACAATTAGATTATTCGCTCTCGATTTCTATGGGGTGATAGTTGATTTCGGCCTTCGCCCTCATCAACTATCACCTCATAGAAATCTCGACCTCATAATTTAATTGTTAATTAGCATAAATCCACTTGCGTTGTATCACGAATGCCGTTCGCTCATTGGCTGCACTACTCACTTTCTATTCTGTTGTAGATAGCGCAAATTATTTTTCTACTCCAACGGCCTCAATTCTTCAGCATTTCGCCCTTATGGATAACCATGGCGTAAAAGTGATAGAAAAAGCCATTTGCTATGAACAGCCATCCTGCTTGATTCGTTCGCATTTAAGCAAGCGCATACTGTGTTCTAAAAGCCTCGAAATATAGGAGTGCTATCACAACTAACAAGTATAAATGACGATTGTGGACACAGATGTGCACATATAAGGCAGCTTTCCCTTTTTGGCAAAGTAAGCGACGCATTATCATTCAAGTCCAATCGATACATAAAACTTATCGGCTGAGAATCGTGGGAAACGCACCAAAAATGCTTCGATTTTGCTAATTCTTTTTTTTTTTTTTTTTTTTTTTTTTTTTCTGGGAGGTGGAAACCCCCAGACCCCCTAGTTGAATAAGGCCTTCAGCCCCATATTTGGTACTGGACGGTCACTCAGACCTCGACTGCATGCTAGAATGAATTTTATTACAAGGTTAATGAATCAATAAAATTGATATTTCCCTAAGACTCAAACCAAAAAAAGCAATGTAGTCCCATTTTAGGCAACAGCGGTTGGATTTGTCTGATACTTGGTCATGTTTCTCCCGAGTATAATTTTGACAGGAAAGGAAAACTAAAAAATATTTGTTTGAACTTGAAGCCTGTTCCAGGCATTCAGATTGTGGTGAGTGTCAAGATTAAGATTGCGGCAGTAGGATATTTCTCCCTCCAATTCCCCTCCCGCCCCCCCCCCCCCCCCCCCCCAAAAAAAAGAAAAAAAAATTGGTGCAGGTGACTTGCTCCCGTAAACAAAATCCTCCAGAGGCAGTGGACGTGCCCCGCGAAGGGTTGGAGTAACTTTGATCGGGCGCTTTTTGAAACAAAAGCGTTACATTCTCTCTAGACTTTCAGGAAAGTCCTTCGTCACGTTTATTCAGTTGACGGCTTCGTCGCTCGCTCGGTCGCCTCGCAACCTACACAATGCCGCTTTGTGGCCTACCACCTCACAGCTCCAATCTTGGACAGAATAAAATGGAACAATTATCCCTCATTCCCCCCCCCCCCCCCCCAAAAAAAAGCAGTGATGAAGGCGCGAAGGAGCAAAAACGCGTCGTTTTGGCATCATGATGTGCCATTTATTTTGACCAAGATTGTCGCTTCTACCTGAAACTCATGAGTCGACTAGTACCCAGTTTCTTCTCTGGTATCTTAGCATGGCGAGGATCTGGCACTAGTAAATTGCAGGATGGCGGAGAGGACACGGTAAAAAGTCATTTTAAATATTTAATTTGTCGCGGTAACCCGTGTTGTTGAAATGTCTTGTGGTATAAAATTGTCGCCTTCATTAGATGCTTGCCCAGTGCAGGAGAAGGTAGTGTATTTATCCACGTTATTCGAATTAAGTTGAATCCATGTGGTTGAGAACATCGCTCGCCAAAGTATTGGTTTATTTTGTACCCATATATGTTGTCTTAACATATCTTCACTGTACTTAAGCGTTATTTTAAGTTTTATATGCATTTCGTGTATAGAAAGACCTCAATAACCAAAATAAATGGCTACTGGGTTGGTACTCGTTGTAAATCCAATACTTAGCTTGATATGTCAACTCTTGCCTTGCGGACACCCCGCTGTTAGTGACAATACATGTAGCTACATCGCCGGTCGAAACTTCATCGATCAAACCTTGTAATTAGTCATAAGGGTTAGCACATTTTCCAAAGTGCATTGGGGACTGAGCAGATTTGTTGCACTGAAAAGGCGACTTCAGGTACACAGATTACTGTATACCTATATAACTGAATCCAAAGTTTACATGTAATGATATGAAGGTATTGTAACCCAGGTTGAACTCCACGTCGAACCATCTGTGTTCAAGCCCAGTGTCCACGGGTATTAACAGTGTGTTCTTAGGATAGATACTTCACTAAATCACGCTGTCTTTTTCCACCCAGTTTGATACATGTAACTGTTTAGTGGCAAATTTATATCATTGTTGGTGAGTTAGTGATACTGGAGTTGGAAGGTGGATGGGGGATAATGAAGAGGGGAGGGGGGGGGGGGGGGGGGGCTGCTAGTAACCTCTCCAATGGAACAGGAATAAGGTAACAGTACCACAGGAGCCAAGATTAAAGCTTCATTTTGCTCAATGTGCTGTTTACTTTTTCAGTCCAGATTTGGTGAACCAAGTCTGTCTTCTAGCCTACTGACCCATCAGGGCTCGTTTTATTCCCAGTTTCTGTAGCATGAAGTGACTAGGGGTATTTCTATTTCCCCTCTTTGGATGGGATGCCAATTCATCTCAGGGTTACCATAATAGACCAATTTCAATATATTAAAATTCAGCCCAACACAATAGACCTCAGTACGAGGCTCTGGGGAATAACTACAGAGTTTGTGGGGTTTATTTCCCAGAGCCTCGTGCTGAGGTCTATTGTGTTAGGCTGAATGTAAATATATCGAAATTGGTCTATTGGTGGTCATTATATCTGAGAGATTTTGCAAAAAAATGCCCATCAGGTTTTTGCCTAGGGACTGTCTTTGAGCTCTTTGCAGGCATGGTGGTGTGAATACAGTCAGATATATTTACACTTACTTTTAATGTGCAATTAACAGATACAGGGTTAAGGGCCTACCATAGGCAAACATTTTGTAGACTTGGTAAATGGTTTGAAACCAGCAGTATCAGTAGTTTGTATAGTACATAATCATTTGGGTGTGAGCACTTTCTGAAAAACACTGACGTTTTCATCGGTGACTGATCAAAAGTCATACTCGGAGTCAAGTAATGACTAATGCACTTGGGTTGTGGAAACGTCATTCACCAACAATGGTTCCTTTTAGAACTAACCTCGCCCGAACAATTTGTAACTGTTTTCTTTCCTTTGTTCCCTTCTTGAATTAGATACTTCTGGAACCTTATAGTTATATTTTACAAGTTCCAGGAAAGCAAGTCAGAGAGAAGCTTATCCAGGTCAGATGCTATTTGATATTATTATTATTGGATTACATCATCCTTAAACTGTAAATTTTTAACTTAAATTGTTTTAATAAACCTAAGTCTTCCTTGTTTACAGGCATTTAATTTCTGGTTGAGGATACCAGAAGATAAACTTAAGGTGATTGCTGAAGTGGTGAAGATGTTACACAATTCTAGCTTATTGTAAGTGCCCTTACTCATAAAATTAAAAAAATAAATAAATAAATAAATTTATTAGACAATGATGAAATACTTATTTTAGAAGGTAATAAGTAAAAATAGATTGACTTCAGTCTTATTGGTTACTTGTACAATAAGAACATTAATTTAGTTTCTAATGTACAGTCATTAACAATTATAATATTTTTTTCATCTCTGGTGCCAAATGGCAAATACATGTATGTCCAAGGCATATTGGAAGATACATTGTAATTACACAGATTAATGCAATAATACATTGAACAACACAGATCCTTTCTTGTTTTTAAATTGAGTTAGCAACACACAAGTGAAAAACACGCATGTAGGATGATAGTGGGCCTGTACTGATAAATTGAGTGTTTTTTTATTAACAATTTTGGTGCTGTTGTTTCTTTTTTTATATCTTTAACATCTTTTTATTATTCATTTCAGTAGCTTGTCTTAATTTGTTTCTTTTAAGAATCGATGACATTGAAGATAATTCAAAGTTAAGAAGAGGAATTCCAGGTAATGTTGGAAAGAACAAGCAAACTAAACCAGTTTCTGCAAGTACCGTAAATGAACCACACAAGTCGTTAAAATTATAGTGTTCAATGACATGATGTGTTAATTGGATTGATTTTAAAGTACCTGTACAATCACAGGCTTCCTAAGCTCAAAATTTGACTTTGCATATGTGGTGTATAGGACAGCTTGTGTATATAGAGAATTGTATGGGAAAGTTACCGATCGTAACAAAATTGTGTTAATAACTATCTAATTGGAAGTACAGTGTTTCTACCCTAAACGTGTCGCGTACTTGTCTCTTGTGCCGATTTTGGAGCCGTTCTGACGCCGTTCAGTGAAGTTATTGGAAACTGTTGTCTCTCCTTCTTAAAGAAGGTAGAGGCAGACCACTCCATCGATTGCTGGCCAGATGTCACTCCACAAATCGCTCTCTCCTCAAAAGGAAAAGTCCTGAATGGCAATAAAACCAACAGTTGCATAACACCCAGTAAGTTCCACTCCACATACATGAGCTTTGGCAGTCGAAAGACTCGTGAAGAACAAAAAATTTGGCTTAAAGCTCGCCCCTTCGGCTTTCCTGACATGCTCGCACCAACGGCCGTTACGCAAGGTCAAAGTATCTGGTTTCATCCTCAACTCTGATTGGTCCATTTGAACCAGGTCACAGGGTGACAACACAACCCTTGCGCTGACAACATGAGGGTCATGTTGTCACCGCGTGACTTGGTTCAAATGGACCAATCAGAGTTGAGGATGAAACCAGATACTAACTTTGACCTGGCGTAACAGCCGTTGATGCAAGGTCACTCACAAGCATATCAGGAAAGTCGAAGGGGCAAACTTTGAGCCAAATTTTTCGATCTTCACGAGTCTTTCGACTGCTGAAGCACACATGTGTGAAGTGAAATTTACTGGGCTTTATGGAACTGTTGGTTTTATTGCGATTTGGGACTTTTCCTTTTGAGGAGGGAGCAATTTGTGGAGTGGCATCTGGCCTGCGATCAATGGAGTGGTCTGCCTTTACCTTCTTTAAGAAGGAGAGACAACAGTTTGGAATAACTTCACTGAACGGCGTCAGAATGGCTTATAATTGGCACAAGACACAAGTACGTGACACATATGAGGTAGGAAAACTTTATTTCCAATTAGATAGTTATTTACACAATTTGTTTTATGATCAGTGACTTTCCCATACAATTCTTTATATACACAAGCTGTCCCATACACCACCTATTCATTATTTTGAGCTTGGGAAGCCTGTGGTACAATGCCCTAAAGTCTCCTAAAAACACTTCAGAATCTGTTTTCTGTGTTGGTTTGAATGGAATGGAGGGCAGAGAGGAGACACTGACAAGAGGAGGGCTTGAAACATTCCTAAACTTTCCTTACTCCCCCAGGGGAAGTGGTATTTATGATGATTCATAATATAAGAGTCTAGCTGGGGGCGATGTCATTATGTGTGGCCCTTGTGAGAATTATTGCAGACCTTAAATATATTCATGTACTTGTTACTAATTTGTTTATCTTAGTTATTGTTTACATTAATTCTGTTGCAGTTGCTCATCAGATCTATGGAGTTGCTCATACCATCAATAGTGCAAACTACATGTATTTTAAAGCACTGGAAAAGGTGTTATCCTTGAATCATCCACCATGTATTAACATTTTTACAGGTACATGTCTGATGGAATGTAGTAATTTATACATGCAGTTATAAATACGATGTAACTAGTCCAAATATTGCCAGATAGATGCACAGCATGAAAAATTGCTCTTCATGTCAGAGAAGCATTTAGACCACATTAATGTTAACTTAGTGTTTTCAAAGAGTGTATTTTGTGCTTGATAGTAAAACTAATAAATATCATATCCATAGTATTTTTTTGTATGGATTAAATAAATTGATAACATACTTTTTTGATGCATTATATCATACATACACTGTCTGAAAGGTAACAACAACAACAAGATGAAAATAACAACAATGACTACCAAAACAAACAAACAAAGCACATGTTGACTTCTTTGCCCCAAAGAAAGAGTTTCAAAAATCCCTTATGTCGTCAGTCATATTGATTGTTCCATGTATAGTCAATTTCTGTTTGGTAGTTTATCTTGCAGTAACAATTGCCTGCCATAATATCTTTATTTAGAAGAACTATTAGAGCTCCATAGAGGTCAAGGAATGGATATCTACTGGAGAGACAGTTACACATGCCCTACTGAGGATGAATACAGAGAAATGGTTAAGAGAAGTAAACAATGTCAACTTTTGTTCATGGAACTGTTTCATTAATTTTGTTAAATGGTGAATGTCAATGTGGTGCAAACTGATGTAACCCCTCCCAAAACATTTCCACAACATGAAACAGGTGTTGTTACTTTTCCCATGGGATGCTAGCCTATTGTGGGTTATCTCCACATCCCCCCTGCCTCCCTCCCCCCCCCCCCCCCCCGCCCAAATACCACAGCTTTCCATAGTGAAGTAGTAGCCTATAACGGGCTAGTTAATCATCCTGAAAAACTTAGCATAGCAGTAAAGTAATAGTGATTGTCACTGGGCTTAAATGGTTAACAGAACCCTTTTCAATTATTGTAAAGGGCTCAGTTAACTAAATAAGCCCAGGGTTTCCTTCTTACTGGGTTTATTTATGTAATGTCACCCATTGCAATGTTAGTATGCCCCAACAGTTTAAATGCACAACTTTATATGTGTGCATGGGGGAAGAGACACACTTTGAGAGTCAAGATCATCCCCAGTGATACTAAATAATAATTTAACACTGACAGAGCTTGATACTTTAGGCAGCTTGATATTGAGTCTCACCATCGCACCATTTATGGCACTTAATCACACTTCATAATGAGTGATTTCCATGTTTCCTTCAAGGTAGAAAGGGTATACTGTTTGTGGGGAAAGGTTGTTGCCCAGGAGACCAGTACATGTACTTGCAACATGCACAGAAACAATGATTTCAAGAACAATTGATTTATTAACAAGTGACTAAATGTGTTGTAGAGACTGGTGGCCTTTTCAGGTTAGCTGTGAAACTGATGCAAACGTTCAGTGAAAACAAGAGGTGATCTTTTTACATTTCATACAATTTACTTGCCCAATCCTGCGTTTTAAACTAGAGTTTTTTTACATTTGCTGATTTTTTTACTTCTTGCTTTGAAGACTTGAAATGTTTATCATTACCCCCCTCCCCCCCATCCCTCCCCTCTCCCCCTCCTACCGACACAAAACCCTTGACCTGCTGGTCTTTTACACCGTACCCTTTCCAGTTCTGCAGAGGTTTATTTACTTTTTGTTGTTGTTGTTGTTGTATTTGATGTTTTTGTTAGTATGTTGTTCATTTAGTGCACTTCCTTCTATAATTTTTTTAATTAAATAATTACGTCGTTTTTCTGGTTATGTAGTTTTTTTTTAAGATTTATTGCTCAACATCTGTTTTACTTTATTTTATTTTATTTTATTTTTACAAACTTATCAACAAGAGTTTTTTTTTTTAATTTGTTTGTTTCAGCGACTTTGTTCCTTTACTGGATACACTTTCGCTGTATTTCCAAATAAGGGATGATTACGCTAATTTACTCTCAGAGGAGGTGGGAAACGAACTTATTTTATTTACTCTGTGTCTCAACTCACTTCATCACACACCCAACTTCATTTTCCCCTCTTCCTTTGATTACCTGATTAACTTTACATTTTACATGTTAACTTTACAATAATGGTACATGTACCTTTAATACTGCATAAAGCCTAATACTTTTTTGTCTCTTGTCCAAAAAGTACAAAGAGAATAAGAGTTTCTGTGAAGACCTAACAGAAGGAAAGTTTTCATTTCCAATTATCCATGGCATACGCAGTGACTCTGAAAGCACACGGATTTTGAGTATCCTTTATCGTTCCTTCATACAAGCACTGGTTGTTGTTTTATGGTTATTTCGGCGGTATCTGCGTCGCATCTGCGCACGCCCGGTCTTAGAATTCCGTCTTACTGCCTATGTTGCACCGTATGAATTTGTATGAATTTCCGCAGAGGTAACCTGCCCCAGGACTGCAGGAGTTCATGAAATAATAACATGCATGTATGGATCTATCTGTATATTTTGTACGAGGCACAGGGAAAATAGCTGAAAGTAACTTGCAACGAGTTATATTAAACCTTAACTTTTCATTCTTTAGACATTTTGAAACAGAGAACAACCGATATAGATATCAAGAAGTATTTTGTAGATTATTTAGAACAGGTAAATTAAGAGTTCAAAATGATATCACAAACTGGTCACTCACAATTTATTATTATCAGCTGACTTCAACGAGCGCTTCCTAGCAATCTGTTTGGGACATAACTACAGTATTGTACAAAACTGATACAAGCGATAATCGTCGAAAATCGCACTTTGTTCTTGCGATATCTTGACGATATCTTGGCGATATATCGCACGCATTGTAACGATAATTCGACGAGATATCGGAACTTTCCTTCGACAGCTCGCCGATATATCGTTCTTGCGAAATATCGCCGTAGCGGTATCTCGAACAGATATCGATATCTCGATGTCTCTGCATTACGGAATTGTGGACACTTCATGTGGTCCCAAGCTAAAATGTTTATTGTGTTATTCTTGATACGACGGACAACTTAGAAGTACATGTATTGAATGATATAATTGTTCTATCACTGATCTGCGGTCTTGGAATATTTACTAGTTTGTGTACCATTTTGGCCTGTATTGTGTGAATATGTACCAAGTAGGTTTTTTACTGAAAAGAAACTGGAAGCCTTAAGAAAAAATATAGCAGTATACGCTACATGTGATATTTCACAACCAAAAATTGGGCCATTTTCAACACACCCGCTCTTGCGGACTCTCGCTATTACGGACACCAAATGACGGTCTCTAGGGTGCCCGCTATAACGAGAGTTGACTGTATTGCTAACACCCAACAGGAGGTTGCTAGTATGGTTCTTCCCGGACTGGACACTAGTGCTTGTGTCACCACCACCGCTCTGGTTGTTTAAAAGCTGGATAACTCTAACATTGGATAAGTTACGATCCAGTGGCCTGGGTAGCCACTTTTCTACTGGGTAACAATTTATCCTTAACGTTATCCAGCCTTCGAACAGTCAGAGTCAGATCTTTAAAGCACCCACCTACGAACCACCTGCAACTGGAAACAACCCCGCCACCATATAACTAATGATCTGTGCTTATTCTGTCAATTGTTATATTGTCCAATTCCCTCTATGAGACGGGACTGCAGGGAATAGACACATTGTATTCATCAAAACGTATATCGAGTCCAAGATGATGAATACAGCTACCATGTTTCCGTGTAGACGCATCTTATGGAGGGAATTGGCCATTGTTTACCTACTTAAAGCATAACTGATCACCCAGCTGAGAAAACGCGATACGTCCACTCCAAGTTGGATGAAGAGAATTTCATGTTTTATAATTTTCCACTTTGTTCCACTACTTGTCTTGTGAGATTTATTATTATTTATCATTTGTCTTGCAGATTGGCTCGTTTGCTTACACGAAAGTAGTACTCAAAGAATTAGAGGATAAGTGAGTATATTTTTATCGAGTGGTTTACATGAATTATGTGTTTGTAGTTAGAACGCAATGCCAATCAGATACAAGATGTAGGTGAAGAAATTAACTGTGAAACTCGGAAAACCGTGAACACCAGAAATGTAATTTATGGAATGTTATTGTGTAGCAAAGAAAAACCAATTATGTTAAACAGCCACGGTAATTTGGTTTATGGTTTTGAGGTTTCCTCGCGTGTCCTGAACTTACTTTGATTAGTCAGTGCACAATAGTCCAGTTTCGAGTTCGCCATGACCGCTGAATAAAAGCACTGAAACGCATTTGTACAGGGTTAGCCTCGACCTAAAAAAAATATTCACAAATACCGGCGGGAAGGTGCCACAAATTTGAAAATTAAACAATATACAGAGCTGTATACAGGTCATCTTCTCGCTGGAATTTGTGAATATTTTACTTTAGGTCGAGACTAACCCTGTGCAAATGCGTTCTCAGTGTTTTTAATCAGCGGTCATGGCGAACTCGAAACTGGACTATTGACCTGTCAGAACCTAATCAGAGTTCATGTTTTTTTTTTTTTTTGACTCACACAGCATGTAAATTAATGACCCACGAAGGATGCTGTCCTGACTTGCTACAATGTCCTTAGACCTGATGTAAAGAAACATGTAGAGGGAAATTAGCAATCAAAATTGAGATTTCAAGGTTGAAAGTGAATTTG